>NC_134489.1:73951872-74149372 GCF_040206685.1 Ascaphus truei
TGAGAGAGAGAGTGTGTCTGAGAGAGTGTGTCTGAGAGAGAGTGTGTCTGAGAGAGAGTGTGTCTGAGAGAGAGTGTGTCTGAGAGAGAGTGTGTCTGAGAGAGAGTGTGTCTGAGAGAGAGTGTGTCTGAGAGAGAGAGAGAGTGTGTCTGAGAGAGAGAGAGTGTGTCTGAGAGAGAGAGTGTCTGAGAGAGAGGGAGTGTGTCTGAGAGTGTGTCTGAGAGAGAGAGAGAGTGTGTGTGTCTGAGAGAGAGAGAGTGTGTGTGTCTGAGAGAGAGAGAGAGAGTGTGTGTGTGTGTCTGAGAGAGAGAGAGTGTGTGTGTGTGTGTCTGAGAGAGAGAGAGAGAGAGAGAGAGAGAGAGAGAGAGAGTGTGTGTGTGTCTGAGAGAGAGAGAGTGTCTGAGAGAGAGTGTCTGAGAGAGAGAGAGAGTGTCTGAGAGAGAGAGAGAGAGTGTCTGAGAGAGAGAGTGTCTGAGAGAGAGAGTATGTCAGAGAGAGAGAGAGTGTGTCTGAGAGAGAGAGAGTGTGTGTCTGAAAGAGAGAGTGTGTCAGAGAGAGAGAGAGAGAGAGTGTGTCTGAGAGAGAGAGTGTGTCTAAGAGAGAGAGTGTCTGAGAGAGAGAGAGTGTGTGTCTGAGAGAGAGAGTGTGTCAGAGAGAGAGAGAGTGTGTCTGAGAGAGAGAGAGAGAGAGAGAGAGAGTGTGTCTGAGAGAGAGAGAGAGTGTGTGTGTCTGAGAGAGAGTGTGTGTGTCTGAGAGAGAGAGAGTGTGTGTGTGTCTGAGAGAGAGAGAGTGTCTGAGAGAGAGAGTGTCTGAGAGAGAGAGAGAGAGTGTGTGTCTGAGAGAGAGAGAGAGAGAGAGAGAGAGAGAGTGTGTGTGTGTCAGAGAGAGAGAGAGAGAGAGAGAGTGTCTGAGAGAGAGTGTCTGAGAGAGAGTGTGTCTGAGAGAGAGAGAGAGAGTGTGTCTGAGAGTGTGTCTGAGAGAGAGAGAGAGTGTGTCTGAGAGAGAGAGAGAGTGTGTGTGTGTCAGAGAGAGAGAGAGTGTGTGTGTGTCTGAGAGAGAGAGAGTCGGAGAGGGGAGTCAGAGTCAGAGAAAGAGTGTTAATGTCAGGGAGAGTGAGAGGTCAGGGAGAGTGAGAGTCAGGGAGAGTGAGAGTCAGGGAGAGTGAGAGTCAGGGAGAGTGAGAGTCAGGGAGAGTGAGAGTCAGGGAGAGTGAGAGTCAGGGAGAGTGAGAGTCAGGGAGAGTGAGAGTCGGAGGGAGAGTCAGAGGGAGCGAGAGTCAGAGGGAGAGAGAGAGTGTCTGAGAGAGAGAGTGTGTGTCAGAGAGAGAGTGTGTCTGAGAGAGAGAGAGAGTGAGTGTGTCTGAGAGAGAGAGAGTGTCTGAGAGAGAGAGTGTGTCTGAGAGAGAGAGAGTGTGTCTGAGAGAGAGAGTGTGTGTCTGAGAGAGAGAGAGTGTGTCTGAGAGAGAGAGAGTGTGTCTGAGAGAGAGAGAGTGTGTCTGAGAGAGAGAGAGTGTCTGAGAGAGAGAGTGTGTCTGAGAAAGAGAGAGTGTCTGAGAGAGAGAGAGAGAGAGAGAGTGTGTCTGAGAGAGAGAGTGTGTCTGAGAGAGAGAGAGTGTGTCTGAGAGAGAGAGAGAGAGAGAGAGTGTCTGAGAGAGAGAGTGTGTCTGAGAGAGAGAGAGTGTGTGTGTCTGAGAGAGAGAGAGTGTGTGTCTGAGAGAGAGAGTGTGTCTGAGAGAGAGAGAGAGAGAGTGTGTCTGAGAGAGAGAGAGTGTCTGAGAGAGAGTGTGTCTGAGAGAGAGAGAGAGAGAGAGAGTGTCTGAGAGAGAGAGAGTGTCTGAGAGAGAGAGTGTGTCTGAGAGAGAGAGTGTGTCTGAGAAAGAGAGTGTGTCTGAGAGAGAGAGTGTGTCTGAGAGATAGAGAGTGTGTCTGAGAGAGAGAGTGTGTCTGAGAGAGAGTGTGTGTGTCTGAGAGAGAGAGTGTGTGTGTCTGAGAGAGAGAGTGTGTCTGAGAGAGAGAGAGAGAGAGAGAGGGTGTGTCTGAGAGAGAGAGAGTGTCTGAGAGAGAGTGTGTCTGAGAGAGAGAGAGAGAGAGAGAGAGAGAGAGTGTCTGAGAGAGAGAGAGAGTGTCTGAGAGAGAGAGTGTGTCTGAGAAAGAGAGTGTGTCTGAGAGAGAGAGTGTGTCTGAGAGAGAGAGAGTGTGTCTGAGAGAGAGAGTGTGTCTGAGAGAGAGGGTGTGTGTCTGAGAGAGAGAGTGTGTGTGTCTGAGAGAGAGAGTGTGTCTGAGAGAGAGAGAGAGAGAGAGAGTGTGTCTGAGAGAGAGAGAGTGTCTGAGAGAGAGTGTGTCTGAGAGAGAGAGAGAGAGAGAGAGAGAGAGAGTGTCTGAGAGAGAGAGAGAGTGTCTGAGAGAGAGAGTGTGTCTGAGAAAGAGAGTGTGTCTGAGAGAGAGAGTGTGTCTGAGAGAGAGAGAGTGTGTCTGAGAGAGAGAGAGTGTGTCTGAGAGAGAGAGTGTGTCTGAGAGAGAGGGTGTGTGTCTGAGAGAGAGAGAGTGTGTGTCAGAGAGAGAGAGAGTGTGTCTGAGAGAGAGAGAGAGAGAGAGTGTGTCTGAGAGAGAGTGTGTCTGAGAGAGAGAGTGTCTGAGAGAGAGAGAGAGTGTCTGAGAGAGAGAGTGTGTCTGAGAGAGAGAGAGTGTGTCTGAGAGAGAGAGAGTGTGTCTGAGAGAGAGAGTGTGTCAGAGAGAGAGAGTGTGTCTGAGAGAGAGAGAGTGTGTCTGAGAGAGAGAGAGTGTCTGAGAGAGAGGGAGTGTGTCTGAGAGTGTCTGAGAGAGAGTGTGTGTGTCTGAGAGAGAGTGTGTGTGTCTGAGAGAGAGAGAGAGAGAGAGAGAGAGAGAGAGAGTGTGTGTGTCTGAGAGAGAGAGAGAGAGAGAGTGTGTGTGTGTGTCTGAGAGAGAGAGAGAGAGAGAGAGTGTGTGTGTGTCTGAGAGAGAGAGAGAGTGTCTGAGAGAGAGAGAGTGTCTGAGAGAGAGAGTGTCTGAGAGAGAGTGTCTGAGAGAGAGAGTGTGTCTGAGAGAGAGAGAGAGAGTGTGTCTGAGAGAGAGAGTGTGTGTCTGAAAGAGAGAGTGTGTCTGAGAGAGAGAGAGTGAGAGAGAGTGTCTGAGAGAGAGAGAGTGTCTGAGAGAGAGAGTGTCTGAGAGAGAGAGAGTGTGTGTCTGAGAGAGAGAGTGTGTCTGAGAGAGAGAGAGAGAGAGAGAGTGTCTGAGAGAGAGAGAGTGTCTGAGAGAGAGAGAGAGTGTCTGAGAGAGAGGGAGTGTGTCTGAGAGTGTGTCTGAGAGAGAGAGTGTGTGTGTCTGAGAGAGAGAGAGAGAGTGTGTGTCTGAGAGAGAGAGAGAGAGAGAGAGAGAGTGTGTGTGTGTCTGAGAGAGAGAGAGAGTGTGTGTGTGTCTGAGAGAGAGAGAGAGAGAGAGAGAGAGTGTCTGAGAGAGAGTGTCTGAGAGAGAGTGTGTCTGAGAGAGAGAGAGAGTGTGTCTGAGTGTGTCTGAGTGTGTCTGAGAGTGTGTCTGAGAGAGAGAGAGAGTGTGTCTGAGAGTGTGTCTGAGAGTGTGTCTGAGAGTGTGTCTGAGAGAGAGAGAGTGTGTCTGAGAGAGAGAGAGAGAGTGTGTGTGTGTCAGAGAGAGAGAGAGTGTGTGTGTGTCTGAGAGAGGGGGAGTCAGAGTCAGAGAAAGAGTGTTAATGTCAGGGAGAGTGAGAGTCAGGGAGAGTGAGAGTCAGGGAGAGTGAGAGTCAGAGGGAGGGAGAGTCAGAGGGAGGGAGAGTCAGAGGGAGGGAGAGTCAGAGGGAGGGAGAGTCAGAGGGAGGGAGAGTCAGAGGGAGGGAGAGTCAGAGGGAGGGAGAGTCAGAGGGAGGGAGAGTCAGAGGGAGGGAGAGTCAGAGGGAGGGAGAGTCAGAGGGAGAGAGAGTCAGAGGGAGGGAAAGTCAGAGGGAGGGAGAGTCAGAGAGTCGGAGGGAGGGTCGGAGAGTCGGAGGGAGAGTCGGAGGGAGAGTCAGAGGGAGAGTCGGAGGGAGAGTCGGTCAGAGAGGGAGAGAGGCAGGGAGGGAGAGGGAGGGAGAGAGGGAGAGGGAGGGAGAGAGGGAGGGAGAGAGTCAGAGAGAGAGTCGGAGAGAGAGTCGGAGAGAGAGTCGGAGAGAGAGAGAGAGTCGGAGAGAGAGAGAGAGAGTCGGAGGGAGGGAGAGTCGGAGAGAGAGAGGGAGAGTCAGAGGGAGGGAGGGAGAGTCGGAGAGAGAGAGGGAGAGTCGGAGGGAGGGAGAGTCAGAGAGAGAGGGAGAGAGAGAGGGAGAGAGAGAGGGAGGGAGAGAGAGTCGGAGAGTGAGTCGGAGAGACAGGGAGGGAGAGTCGGAGAGGGAGAGGGAGGGAGGAAGAGTCAGAGAGAGAGAGTCGGAGAGAGAGAGAGTCGGAGAGAGAGAGAGTCGGAGAGAGAGTGAGTCGGAGAGAGAGTGAGTCGGAGAGAGAGTGAGTCGGAGAGAGAGTGAGTCGGAGAGAGAGGGAGAGAGACTCAGAGATGCCAAGTGTCAGGAAGAAAACATTAATTTTATCGTTGGTCTTTTTTTTATATATATACTGTACTTTTCGAAATAAACCTACGTTTCTATGAAAATTTAAGTTTTTGTTTTTTTGCGGCCCACCTAAACTTAAACCTTGTTTATTTGGCCCATGTTGGCCTTTGAGTTTGACATGCTTGCTGTACATTATATCAGGATTTGGGCAGTAATCCATTTGCGGGTTTGTGTGACTAACATTGCGACAAAATGTATTACCGACCTTCAGGTATTGAAAGAGTTAAAGCCGCCAATCCGCCACACATTTCTAGATATATTTTTCACAGGATTGGAACCGGAGGATCTCCCAGAGCACAACCGTGTTATTTTCCGGTCCAGGGATACCCCGTTTCCTGATGTACTTATCAGTGAAGTTACTGGCATTACTTCCTAGTTTCTCAAGGGAATTTATTTATTTTATTTATTTATAAAATGTTTTACCAGGAAGTAATACATTGAGAGTTATCTCTCGTTTTCAAGTATGTCCTGGGCATAGAATTAAAATGACAAATAATGCATGGTTACAAATACAGTTACATAAATGAACAGGGTATACATTATATACAATACATTGCATGCACAGTTAGAGATAATATATATTATAGGCTTATGTAACAGTTACAGACCAGATTAAAATGTGAGACAGCCTTAGTTTTGAAAGAACTTAAACTGGTGGTGGATGTGAGAGTCTCCGGTAGGTAGTTCCAGTTTTGGGGTGCATGGTAAGGGAAGGAGGAGCTGCCGAATAACGTGTTGAGCCTTGGGACCATGAACAGTCTTTTGGATTCAGATCTCGGATGATAAGTGAAATGGCCATCCAATAGGAAGCTGCCGTGGATGACCTCGCGGTTTCCTAGTGGCTTGTGGGACTTGTGACTATTTTGTTTCTGATGGGGCAGGGACGCCAGTAACTTCATCAGTGAGCATTTTAGGAACCCCCGGACTGAAAATACGACTGCAGCTCTGGAGTAACCCCTGATTCCAACCAGTTTAAAAATAATAATAAAAAAAACAACCCAAAAGATTAGCTGCCACTAGGATTGCTGCTTTAAGACAGAAAAATGATTTACATTCATCAAAGTGAGTTAATTGCTATCATAGTCGATAACACATCATCAGACAAATGCCTGCATTTAGCTCGTTTTCCTCGGCGAATCAATTTATTTAAAATTGAATTTTACTTTAACGTGAACTATGAAATAAGTTTTGAAAGGGAGCTGATGATGAAGAAGAAATGCAACAGGCATTTAATAGGTAGAACAACGGCACGATAATTAACGGGGCATGCATAAAGATTCATGCTTTGTACCAAAATTTTAATTTTGCACATAAATGTGCCTGATGTAGGCAGCATTTAATCACCTAGCTGACAGGAGTAACTACTTTCATTTAACCTTGACTGAAGATCATGAATTCTAACAGGTTTAATTGGGTACATCATTTAACAGAATGAACAGAGCAAATTTTTCTCAATTCATAGGTTCTGATTGACATGCACCAGCAATACTGCGTTGTACAATTAAAGCTGCTCTGTATTCCAGGCTTGGGCAACAATTGCCATAGCGATGTGACACTGTTTGATCACGGTGGCACTGAAACTGTGCTGTATTTCCCCTTGTTTTGAAAAGGGCAATACTTTAAAAAATGGGAGATGTTCTCACTTCATTTTATTTGACATTAATCACATTATTATGCACAAAGTGTAAGGGAAGGGACAGATTTGTTATTAGAGAAAACAGAGAGAGCTATTTTTTTTCTCTTCCTTTTTAATCTACTTATCGCAATTCTTAGGCGTAGTTAATGATTTTAACTGGCAGGTATACTTAACCACTTCTCTGCCAGAGTATGTGTTGCAATTCCTCCCTCCTCCCAACTGTAGTTTAAACATCTCCCACAGTTAGAACATTGATTACATTAAAAAAAATGTATCTCCTAGGCATTGTCAAATTTACATGTTTACTTGTCTTAGGTGGAAAACATCCACGTCTACACTACTCTGGCTAAAGAATTTAAGATTTTTTTTTCAGATTTAAAAAAAAAAAATTAATGGTGGTAATTTTTTTTAATTCATTCTTGTTTTGCTGCCGTAACTTTTGCTGATGGTATTATTGACGTTGGGTTAAAAAATAAAGAGTGTACATATTTAGGATGCTGTACAATTAATGTTCCAACAATATACTGTACAATAGGACAGCGGTGATAATTTTCCTTGTTCATTTAGTTTCTTATATTGATGTTCAATGTTTTCATTTAAAGGAACTAGACACAAACCTGGCTGTCTTTACAACTGCATTCGAAAGAGCTACAGCTGAGAAAATCCGCTGTCAAGAAGAAGTGAATAGAACTAACAAGACTATTGAGCTGGCCAACAGATTAGTTAAAGGTCTAGAGGTGAGGTCCTACAGGGCAGGCTAATGAAGCAGCCCACAGAAAGCACTTCTTTGTTATACACTACTGATCTGGCAATAACCGAGGCACTTAGCAAAGAACCTGATGAGCTGAAAAAAATTATGTCATTATCATGCATTTATTTTCATGGTAGAAACGTGTTTTTGACCTTTACGTTTTCAACATTTTGCTACACTTCTTTACAGAGCTACGGCAAGAATATCAAATGACTACCAGGCGTAGTAACCAATAAACGTGGAATATTAAGTATTATGTATCCACTATAAACTTGATTAATTAAAATGCAGAGATCGCTCATAACAATAAAACTATGTTAATGATGCTTTGCAGCACTGGTGTGCCTATGAATATGATGTAATCATGCTAGTTAGTTAACTCATATGGTAATTATTTAAAGATTTTAAATTGTTGCTAATCCATGGAATATCTTTAAAAAAATCCCTACCTTTTGTTGTTCCAGAAAGGATTACTCGCCAATCCCCTTCTTTACCCGACAGCTATTCTAATCCATTCACTAATCCGTTCAGGTTCCAACAATGTCCATTTTAAGATTAATTTGGAGAATATTTCTTTATGGTTGACTGGTAGTCAGTGTGTTATTCCATTGTAACAGGCTTTGATTGAATTTCAATTGCGTAACCAAATAAATGGGAGGCAAAGGTAGATAATCCAGTGGCAATGATTTATCTGAATTTTATATATTGCCCAGAGAATTTGATTAGACAATGACACAACTCCCAGAAGACCCATTGTGGAGTATTTTGAGATTTAGAAGGTTGATGTTCACAAGTGTTTGATTTATCTAGGCACCTTCATATGTGCCTGTGTGTGGAAGAGGAGAGGGAAAATGAGACGGGTTATAAAGTAACATTCACTGACTATTTATAGATATATATATATATATATATATATATATATATATATATTATTATTATTTTAAATTCGAGTCTTGAAAAAGAAGTGTTTTTGAGCCATTTCGCAGAAAATAATTTAGATTATATTAAGATGAGCTCTGCTTTTACAGTGCTACTATAAATGTATTCTGTTTTATAGACTAACTAATAAAATCCCTGCATTTGCTACCCTTGGCTCATATTGTGGCCTATGATGAGGTGGTAAAAAGTGATGAAATTCATTAGGAGTAACACAATGATGTTATTACTCTAGATTTGAAAATAGTGAATTAAATATATGTTACACATTTTCTATTACTAAAATTCCATTGCTGGAGAACCACTTCAGTTGGAGAACATGTTTAGAAATTTTCTGTGAATAGTCTTATTACAATTTTAGAGTTCGAGAACACTGATTATGTTTTTATTATACTGCATCTATTATCCGTTGGGTATCTAATGAAATAGACATTTACCTCCACACATTAGTGTTTATAGCAGTGCAACTGTTTTTTTTTTTTTATTAAACTCAAATTATTCCACTTGTGGGAAATATCACAACAATATTTCCCTAGAATGGACTTACATAGTACTAAATATATAAGAGAAATTACAGTATTTATTTTAGCAGGTGGAAGTTAGAAGGAACAGCTAACAAAAAAACTAGTCTATAGGGCACTAAGGATAAAGATAAGTATATAGTATTCTTATTAAACAAATCTACAAGGGTTCCCAGTTTATTGTATATTACACACCAGAATGTGACACAACAAAGCAAAAAAAGTACACATTTACATGAAACTGTTAAGCAAACATACATATTTAACCAGTAACAGAAATATACTGTATCCTTCAAACTATCCATTACCTGGCAGTAAATGCACTTCAAGACTTTAACTTTTCCTGCAGTGTATTGAATTATTCAGGATTCACTGCCACAAGAAGATTATCACTTTGACAACACCCCATCAGTAATTATCTTTATTTATATTTGTTTTTGTTTTTTTACCATGGCAGCCGTACTGGCTGAGAACAGAACAGTAAGCAAATAGCCTCATGAAATTTACAATAGATTGTATTTTTCAGTTAGAAAATCCTCAATTGCTTACAACATATGTCAGAGACGATCGCGTACACTTTTCCATTTCATCTTTTCTTACTCTTTGTAGTACTCTCTCCATCATATGTTCTAAGTATATTAGGAATGTTATACTTTTTTTTGCATGTTGACATATCCATATGAAATATTTCAGCACTACTTCTGTGTGAGTGGTATTTTCGTGGGTCAATAAATTAAGGTGTATAGGGAGAGTGAGTGGCTCAGTGAGCAAAGACACCGACTGGCACTGAGAGTTTGAAGCAGGGGAGCCTGGTTCAATTCCCGGTGTCGGCTCCTTGTGACCTTGGGCAAGTCACTTTATCTCCCTGTGCCTCAGACACCAAAAACATAAATTGTAAGCTCCACGGGGCAGGGACTTGTGCCTGCAAAATGTCTCTGTAAAGCGCTACATAAAACTAGCAGCGCTATACAAGAACATGTTATTATTATTATTGTCATAAATGGGTAAATACTAATACTTGGATTGTAAGCTCTTCAGGACAGGGACTCCTTTTCCTATTGTTACTTTTATGTTTGACGCGCTTATTCCCATTGTGTTCTAATATTATGTCCCGTGCATTACTGCTGTAAAGCACTTTGTACCTGGATGGCACTATATAAATATACATATACATACATACATAGATATCCATGCTTATCCTCTAATAATATAATCCTTCTTTTTTCTCTAACTTTCTAACTCGAACTTTTTTTTAAACCCCAATTATACCAACGTTAAAATGAACATCCCTATATAGATAGGAATTGTGCCCAGGCCAGTCATAAAACTGAAAGAATACATACTATATTATTGCTGCACTAAATACACAACCTAAAGGGCTTGCAGTCTATTTCTTCCCGAAACCACAGGAAAAATAAAACGACTTGTCCAAAGACGCAATCAGTTAGATGGCAATGGACCTCAAGCTTGGGTCTACTATTTCTTCCCAAAGACAAATCTGTTACAAGAAGGACACTCCTCCTTCACAGATAATAGATCATCGTAACCTAATAATAGACGTGTCAGGTGGAAAACAGTCCAACAAGCTTGATAAATTCTCCATGTTATTTGTTGGCTCATTGCTCTCTCATGAAGTGTGAATGCTGCGTTATTTAACCTCTCACGTCCTATGTGGCAAAGAGCACACAGCTCCTAGACAAAAAAATAGTATGGTGAAAGTACTCCAAAGGCATGAGCTATTACATATACAGTATCTGAACAGTGGCAACTTATTGCTGATCAAGTGAAATAACATATATTTGCCCCAGATTTCAACATTTGGTTTCTGTGCTGAACTATTCCAAGAGCAATACAGTCCTTATAACAGTAACAGATCTTAAAGACATTACACGAAAGTAGTCACTTCCTCAAATGAATCATTCAACATTGAACTGTGGCAAAGCTAATTCTGTAATTGTAGATTAGGATACATCATTGTTAATGGTACACATGATGTCCCAGAAATAACTAAATGTTAGTATTTGTAAGCACATCAATAACTGTGCAAAAATGACCCAATTTATTTATAAAAGTGTTTTCTAGATTCTGGCAGTAAAGTTCCACTTCTCAAAGTACATGGTTCTTGTTTGTATAATAAAGTTGTTTTTATTTATTTATTTTAAAATAAAAATTTGATGAAACAGATCTTTATATTATTTATTTATTTATTTATAAAATGTTTTTTACCAGGAAGTAATACATTGAGAGTTACCTCTCATTTTCAAGTATGTCCTGGGCATAGTTAATGACAAATAATACATGGTTACAAATACAGTTACATAAATGAACAGGGTATACATTATATACAATACATTGCATGCACAGTTAGAGAAAATGTATATTATAGGCGTATGTAACAGTTACAGACCAGATTAAAATGTGAGACAGCCTTAGATTTGAAAGAACTTAAACTGGTGGTGGATGTGAGAGTCTCTGGTAGGTTGTTCCAGTTTTGGGGTGCACGGTAAGAGAAGGAGGAACGGCCGGATACTTTGTTGAGCCTTGGGACCATGATCAGTCTTTTGGAGTCAGATCTCAGGTGATAAGTGCTGCATGTGGTAGGGGTGAGGAGCATGTTCAGATAGGTGGGTAGCTTGCCCAGAAAGTATTTGAAGGCAAGACAGGAAAGGTGAACTTTGCGCCTAGACTCGAGTGATGACCAATCTAGTTCTTTGAGCATTTCACAGGGATGTGTGTTGTAGTTGCATTCAAATAGGTTATTAAATATGCGGTTACTGATGTGAATAGATCTTAAGGCAGACATTTTTCTGTATGAAACAGAATGGAGCAAGCATAGGAAGACATGGAACAAAATATATATATATATATATATATATATATATATATATATATATATATATATATATATATATATTCAGTGGTTGACAAATCACTAAAAAATCTACTCGCCACACAAAAAAATCTACTCGCCACCTAGTACCAAACGTGTGCTGCTTGGGCCAATATTTACTCGCCTGGGGGTTAAATCCACTCGCCCGGGGCGAGCAAATGTATAGGTTTGTCGAACACTGTATATATTATACAGAAACAGATGGCACTCACATAAGTATTAAAGGTAGGTGCTTATCCCATAGGAAAGGATATATAACAGAATTCCTTACCAGGCAGACCAGGAGATCCAGGACCACGCATCAAGAAAAGAGACAGCACTCGTAGTAAAGTACTTTACTACGAGTGCTGTCTCTTTTCTTGCTGCGTGGTCCTGGATCTCCTGGTCTGCCTGGTAAGGAATGCTGTTTTATATATATATACATATATATATACATATATATTGAATGTCAGACCATATTTACTATAGGATGCTGTCAAAGGACAGTTTCTGGCACCTGAAGAGACATTGCTGCCTATCCAAGTGTATAGGCGCCTCAGGTGTCAAATGGCAGAGCACAACTTGGTAAATATGGGGTATACTTTTGTTGCAATAATTGACATAAAGAAAGTAATGCTAGAAGAAAAATGTTAAAGTAAATTATATTGGATATTGACCTTGTCTTCACAAGAAAAACTACCCCTATTGTAATAGAGAAAAAAATCTAGTAGAAAATATAAGCTTGTTAATGTTAAGCCTATCTTTAATAAATACAAAAACTAATGTGAAAAGAAAGACTAGTACTTTGGGGGAAAAAGCACCTTTTAAAAGTTTGTTCTCTGGTTTCTCTATTTAAGTTGACTTTACCCCTTTGCATTCAAGGTCATGTGATCTCCCACCGGGTGTCAGGAACAGAGAACGAAGCCCTCTCCTTCCGTTCCAATCACGATTGCTACTTTTCATAGCGCCACGATTAGCTTTAGGCACAAGCAAATAACTGTGGCATGATGTCCATGTGAATGCTGTAAGGGCTCTGAACTGGTGATAATTAGATGTGGCCGAATGTGCATAATTTCAATACACAAATTATTCGCAGAGTTTGGGGCAACATTTGATTTGTAGACAAATATTCAGGACATTTGAGCAAATGTATGCAATTCCGCCGGTGGCCACCATTTGCACATTCCACCTGTCTTTCGATTCGCTCAGACCCTGAAATATAGGTATAGAGAGTGCCTTGGGATATATGCTTATAGGAGTCATTTAAATATAGTTTGCATATCCTATTAGCATATATCCCAGTGCAAATAAAGTACTTAAATATTAGGTGCTACTATTTTATTTGGACTAATAATAGATATTATAGGACACGCTTGTGATGGTAGGGGTAGCCAGCGTCACATAACCTGGCTGGCTTCCCCAATACCGTGGTAATGGCTGCCTCTGTGAGGCTCATTTGGCTGGAATATACTGTAATGTTTTGTGTGACCCCATTCAGAAAAGAGCTGATCACTGTGTGATATCTGGAAGGGGAAAACTGTATGTTTGTGGGACAGGGGGTGGTATAATAAAGAAAGGCACTTTTATTCCCTCTGTTAGTATGTTCCCCAAACAGTTAGCAAGCCAGAAAATTGTCCATTGTGTTTTTGGCATGTCTTCGTGTGCCGCACCAGTAATTCACTTAGCTGGGCTGCATGCGAAGAAATGCCGGCTTGTGGCAGAGGCTGGCGGCGGCTTTAAGATCTGGACAATGGGGAGCGGGGAAGGGCTGAGATGCAGGCTCGGGGAACTGGTTCTCGGCAGAGCAGAGCCATTGTTTCCCCGAGACACTGCAGCGCCTACTCCACGGGGAGTATGGGGCTGGCCAAGGGAACCGTTGCCGGGACTCAGCCCTGGAGGTACGATTCCCATTGGCCAGTTCTAATCTCCCACTCGCCGGCATCTCACTCCCCTGTGGGCGCTCCAGGATGCTTAAGACGGCCCCCTCCTTTGATGTGCGAAGCCAGATGAGCTCTTGTCCTCTGATTGGCTGCCACCTCACGATCCGTGTCCCGATTGGATGGCAGCCCCTGCTCCATGTTAATTATAGCAACCGAGGGCTATATAAGGAGGGCGGCCGATCAGGGAACCAGAACAGTTTGGGAGTTGATCTGAGACACAGCTGGCGTGAGATTCAAAAGTGCTTTGTCTGAAATAGCACTGTGCTTGACGGAGAAGCCGAGGAAGAAGCCATTCAGGGCAATCCTACTGAAGCAGGCCCCTGCACCTAGTTGAGGCTAGTTTATTGTCCCCAGAACCCCAGTTGATGAATGTTTCACTGTGTTTATGTATTTTGTGTGTTTGCTGGCTTGCCAGAATAAACTTTTGTTTATTCCATTATTGTGTCCTGTCTGGTGATAGTGATCCCGGTGGTAAAGGTGTTAAAAGTACAGCTTAACCCCGTTATAACGCGATCCGTTACAACGCGAATCTGCTTATAACGCGATTCAAGTGTGGCTCCCAATTTTCGTATTTATGAATACAGTACAACACGATTATTGGTATCTTAAATACTTTATTGTACAATACATACAATTGTACATTATTTCTAACGCGATCCGCTTATAACGCGATGCGATTCTTTGGACCCCAAGCACAGCGTTATAAGGTTGAGCTGTACAGGTCTCCCGTGACAGCGCTTTCGAGAGTTCTCTCTCTTCCTCCGGTCAGCAATACCGATTTACTAAATATTCCATGAGTTTAACACAGATATAAAATCCAAAATAACAATCTAAGGCAGATGAGGTAGAGAAGGAACGACAGAGGGAATGTTATAGAAACAGACAGGGCAATAAATTGATGAAAGGGATTGTGAGAAATCTGGAGAGCATGTAGGACCATGCATTCATCATCAGTGTGAAGGAGGGTTCAGGTGCAGGGGGGAAAAGGGGGTAAATTGTAAAATTAACAGAGTGTCAGGGAGAGACATTACATACAAATCTGATGCGTAAGAATTTGTATGTAAAACAGTGCGTAAGAAACCCCATATCAGTATTTAGTTCTCTTTTTTTGTGTCAAGGAGCATTGTCATTTTGAGTTCAAATGTTTTCCGTTCTTGAGTGCTTTTAAACATTCTTTTGAGAATTTAGATTTTTAAATCATTTTGAAATGATCTTACTGTGAGAAGTGATGTCCCACTGGAGTGCAATATCTTCCTTATTCGTGGTGTGTTATTGTGTGTCTGTGTAGGTTCACTCTGGTTCAAAGTTTTTGTATTGTTTCAACAATGTAGCATCCGTGGTCACATTTTGTACATTGAATCATATACACCACATTCCTGGATGTGCAGCCATGTGATCCATTGAATGTTCTATGTGTGTGACTGGCTGTGGGATATTGCCATATATGTTTGCAGCATGTGTTGTTGTATGGTCTTGTGCCCTTGAATCATACCCATTCCCTCCTCCTCCCCACCCCCTGGCCACACAATCCCAGCCACCATAATCCCCCCCCTCCCCATCCCCCAAATACATACAAAACCCCGCCAACACCCCAAATACAAATTGAACACCCCCCCAAATACATATAACCTCCCCCAGCCCCCACATATATTCAACCCCCCAAATACATTCACCCCCCCAAATACATACAAAAAAAACCAACCCCCAAATACATATAACCCCCCTAATAGATACAAAAAAATCTCTACCCACCCAAATACATACAACCCCCCCACCCCCAGATACATACAAATCCCCCCACCCCAAAATACATACAAACCACCCACATACCCCAAATACATACACAAAAAGACCTACATCCTACCTTGGGGATGGTCTCAGCCCTGGCTCTCCCCAGCTGTGTGGGCCTCAGAGAGAGGCCCTGCATGGGACAATGATGGAGGCCCGCAGCTGGGGAGAGCCGGGGCCTGGCCACTGGACAAAGCAGTTGGGCCTAACCTCTAGCCTGGCCCAACTTCTTTTCCCAGCCTCCGGTCCTCTCATTGCCACCGGGTCCCGGCTCTCCCAGCTGTGGGCCTGAGTCATGGCGCACGTTAACATCAGAGGCTCAGCATGGAACACTATCAATGAGGGTGGCCGGCAGCTGGGGAGAGCCAGAACCTGGCGACAAAAAGAGGACCAGAAGCCGGGCAAAGAGATTGGGCCTGGCCAGAAGTCGGCCCAATTGCTTTGTCCGACTGCCAGGGCCCCCGCAGCCACCGGGCCCAGGACACTTGTCCCGGCTATCCCCCTTTGTCTGCAACCCTGTGTATGTGACCGCTAGTGGTATGTGTGTGGTTGTTTCTTTCTTTTTGTATTGGAGCAGGTGTTCTCGTGAAATTTCAATGCAGATGTGATTGTTCTGGTAAAAGTCTTTGGCAACCCTTCCGGTTCAATGATTCAGTCAGGCTTGTGAGATGCCTGTTCCAGTCTTTAGTGTTAGAGCATATTTAGTGATATCTTATTGCAATGGATGGGTGATTCAAATCCATTCCCCGGAATGTTACGACAAAATCCATCCCACCTATTAAAATCCGTCTGCGGATTAGATACTACAGCCACCCCCTCCCCCCCCCCCCCCCCGGCCAGCGGGCCTGGGACACCAGCCCCAGCTGTCTCCCCCCTCTCGGCGGCCCTGGAGGGCTGCAACATAAAGTTTGGGGATTTTTAATGGGATGGTTTGAAACAGATATTCTAGGCAGAATGTTCATTCATACAGTGAATCCTACCTATCCAAGATATGATACACTTATTCCACATCTTAAGATCATTTTCTATGGCTTTTGCCAGCAGGATGGATTGAGGGGAGATATTGTACATAGAGGGACCATTGCGAAGGTGAAAAGTGTCCCAGCTTGCAAGCTGTGTATTAACCGTTGTCCCATATGCAAGTCGTGCTCACCGGTGTGCCGTACGTGACCGATAATATGGGCTTCGGACATATAATGGTTCCAGTTTCTTGTCTCTCTTAGTGAGTTGAACATACCTTGGATATATACTATTATTGAGTTGGTGAAGGTTTTGTAATATGTATGGAGTAGGCTATCTGGGCCCGGGCTTTTTCCATTAAGCAGTTATTTTATTACTTTTTCTATTTCTTCCCATGTTATAGGTGCGTCAAGACTAAGTCTCGCCTCAGGGTTAATTGTTTTAGTTTTAACTTCTCCTCTGAAATTTTCTACGTCTTCTTCAATATATGCCTCCCTCCTATTTTGTGTGCTTTCTATGTTGTTTCGTTTTTCATCGCATAATCTGATTTCTTCTTTAATAATTTTTGGGTCTTGTGATGCCATTCCGTCCCGTTTTTGAATCTTGTTAATATTATACTGACTTTGTTTTTGTTTTAACTGATTGGCTAGCAGTCTATCCATCTTGTTCTCATAATATTTGTGTTTAAACCAGAGTAATGATTTTTCTATTTTTTGTCTCGTTAAAAGATTACATTTTCCTCTTGCTGTTACTAATTCTGTCAGTGTCTTTCTATCCGCTGTTCTTTTATGCTTTGTTTCTCGGTCTTGTATAGTCTTGCTCGGTGTCATAATTTATTTTTCTCTTAGTTTTTTTCTCAAGAAAGCTTGCTGAATAAAGACCCTTCCCCCTGATTACACTCTTGTCAGCCAGCAATGGGGTTGTTGGGAATATATTTTCAATATTGTTTTCTGTGAAATTGTTTTTGAGTCCTTCCTCTATTATTATTATTATTATGATTCTTTTTCCGTAAGGACTCATTTCATCTCCATGTCCATTCTCCTTTTCTGTGTGAACCCTGCCCCCATATCAATTTGTAGAGTTACTAGGTGCGTGATCTGACCACGTAATATTGCCGTTTTCGTATTTTAGTCACATTAATTTGGTCTATAAATAGGTCATCTATCCTGGAATAGCTATCTTGTGGTTATGAACAGGGCGTATAATCCTTCTCTGACGGGTTTAGTACCCTCCATGTATCAACTAGCGCGTGCTGGTTTAAAGTTTTGATGAGATATTTATTCTGTTTCTTGCTAGTTTTGGTATGTCCCTTAGAGGTATCTAATGCCAGTTTCAATGCTATATTGAAGTCCCCTCCCAGATATAGTGCCCCTTCTCTAAATATGTTAATAATTGATAGTACTTTCTCTAGGAAATCTATCTGTCCCACGTTTGGGCCATATACATTTGCTAGCCTGATGTTTAGTGGCCCCATTAATATTAAAACTGACTGCATTTTTTTTCTGCCTCCCCCCATCTTCTCCAGATCCCCTCTTTCATCATAACTCCTCATCATCCCTCCTCAGCTCTCCCCCTCATCATAATCAGCTCTCTCTCCATCATCACCAGCTCTCCTCTCATCATCACCATCATCATCAGCTTTCCCCCTCATCATCATCGGCTCTCCCCTCATCATCAGCAGCTCTCCCCCTCATCATCATCAGCTCTCCCCCTCACCATTATCAGCTCTCCCCCTCATCATCATCAGCTCTCCCCCTCATCATCATTAGCTCTCACCCTCATCATCATCTCTCCACATCATCATCTGATCTCCCCCTCATCATCATCTGATCTCCCCCTCATCATCATCTGATCTCCCCCTCATCATCATCTGATCTCCCCCTCATCATCAACAGATCTCCCCCTCATCATTATTAGATCTCCCCATCATCATCATCATCATCATCATCATCATCATCATCATCATCATCATCATCATCATCATCATCATCATCATCATCATCATCATCATCATCATCATCATCATCATCAGATCAGCAAGGAGCATACTCTAGCAGCAGGCACCGGAAGTAATAAAGACTTCCCGGTCAGACCACTGGGACGCGCTCCTCCCCTGCCGTCTTGCTCTGCCGCTGTAACAAGTGCCGATTCTTCTACCAGCTTCTCCTTTAATGCCGATGGTCTGCCACCGCATACCATCTCCCACCGCCTGGCTCTACAGGGAGGGGAGAGAGCGGGCCCTCGAAGAAAGCGGGCTCCCAGGCTTTGCCCGGGCTATAGCTACGCCCCTGCTGATGTTCCTCCCTTTCAGTTTTTCTTTAATTAGGATGTACCTGCCCCCCAAGTCTTTTTTAATGGTGATGTCTTGGTTTTTACTAAGCAGTATGCCCACCCCATTTTTCTTGGTTCTGGATGAGCTGTAAACACCTGGCACTGTACCTTTATCTACAATTTTAGGCTCTTTGTCCCTTTTAAAATGTGTTTCTTGTATAAATATGATCTTACTTTTTAGTTTTTGAACTCCGCAAGAGCTCTCCTTCTTTTTACCAATGAGTTTAACCCTTGCACGTTTAGCGTACTTATTTTATATGCCATGTTTATTTTGGTGTTTGGGATCGCTAGAGGGAAGTGATATCCCAGTAGTAGTTACTTTCACTGTAAGGGTCGTTACCACCTTTGGTACTGTATTTTCAGCATCTCATTCACCATCTCTGTGCTGGCACTTTGGATACACTTTTCATGCAACACTTGACTTTTTAAATACAAATGTACATATACTTAAACAACATAAATAAACAAAATTCTGGGATCATTTTTTTGATCTTCCATTTCCTGTGAATCTTTCCCCTTTTTCACCTCAAATGGGTGGCTCTGCTGCCAAAAATTGGTAGCAGTTAGTGCCAGTCCTGTGTGCACCAACTCTTGGTGTATTGGTCTAGGGGTTGAGAGTGCACCCCCATACAATCCGTCCACACATGTTTTTACAGGGGTTCCTTTTAATCTTCTGTCCACTCCAAACCTCTTTTCTATTTTAGTTTTTATCATTTCTGTTACCCGTTCTTATATATATATTTTCTTAGCACCCATTATGGTGTTGGCGCTATTTGTTAACACGAATATGCTAACCACCTTATTCCTGTTTTGACAGGTTAGTCTATCAAACATTTCTAGACCTATTATTTATTGCCCTTAATAAAAACTGTGTTTAAATCCTTTATCCTACCTTTTCCCGACAGCTTAACCGTATACACATTTCCTTATCATAATTAACTAGACATTTTTATATCTCTTTTTTCTTTTACTGTCATAACTGGAGATAATAACATTCCAGTTATTAACTTTAACATTAGCAAATTATGTTTCAAAACTTATTTTGTTTGTCTTTAATTTTGTCTCAGTATCTATCTAGCGAGTCGCATTCTCAGCAAAGTTCTGCCATCTTTGACACCAAGTCTCTTGGCCTGACAATAAAAGCACATACATATAACAAACTGATGCATTTTATATGTATATTTACGGCTCTTCACTCGATGATCTTTTGATTTTTTTCTTGGCCAAGTCCTGCTGTCCGCCATTGTTATTGGTCTTTTTTACCCTGTCCACAGTATCCCCTTGTTGCCTCCTCTGGCTCGGGTGTTTCTGGCGAATTCTCGTATCTATAGGAATACCGGTTTCGTTCGGGTCTTTGGTCCAGGGATGTTACAGTAAGTCACTCAAAAAAGTCTCTGGGTTTTTCTCCGTATTTAAGGATGGTATTTTTCCCTTGCTGCATAATGGATTAGCTTGGTAGGAAATTTGCATTTGTATCTCACATTAGCTTTTTGCAGACACATTGTGATTTCCTTAATTTCTCTGCTGAGCTGTAGGGTTAGTGTAGAGAGGTCATTATACAGTAGTATCGTCACTCCTTCATGCTCTATGCTGTTAAGGTTTCTGGATTTTTGCATGATTGCTTCCTTTTCAGTGACGTTGTGCAGTTTTATAACCGTGTCTCTCAGAGGGTCTGGCGGTTTGGATCTAAGTGCTCTGTGGGATCGGTCAATCTTCCATTAATACTCCTTTGGTTCACCTGCCACGTGGGAGAATAGTTTTTGCAGATAGGGCCCAAGCTCTGGAGTTTCTATTGTTTCTGGGATGACACAGACTCTTATATTGGAGAGTCTCCCTCTGTTATCCAGATCCTCAATGTGCAGGAGCATGTTTTGGATAGTTTCCCCCTGCTTTTGTATTTTATGTACCATTTGCTCCTGTGCTACTGATGTTGTGCCTGCTTCTGTCTCCAGATCATCAAGTTTGTCTCCCAGCGAGGCCACATCTTTCTTGATCTCAGTCAGTTAACTTTTGACCATTAATGTTATGTCCATTAAAAGGTTTTTTTATGTCCTGCTTTGTTGCTAGATTTCAGGACTGCTTTTGTAGCATATTCTACATGGTATTCAGCCATTTCAGCTCCTTCCTCTGTCTCAGGCGGGTCTCATGGAGAACAAGATGGTGCCCGTGAACTTACTGGACTCGCCTCAGCCCCGTCTCCGCTCACCTGAAGAATTGGTGGGTGATTTCGGCCGTTTTTTTATGTTGGGCATCTTGTGCAGTTGTGGGAAACTGTGCATTTGTTTTCAGCAGGATCGGAGTGTTTTTGCTTATTTGACTTCAGTTATTGTCCCCCTGCATACACAAAGCGCCATCTTAAGTAGCCATCCTGTTCGTCACCAGACCACACTTGTAAACTATTTTGAGTTTAATTGATGGATGGAATGAATTGAAGGACTCTGGAAATTGTTTTAGATTTTCTTACCTCTGTCCATATTATAAATAGATCATCAACGTATCTGTAATATTTGTAAGGTTTGTAGAGGCATGTGGCTAGGAATCTCTGTTCAAGATCTGCCATAAAAGTAGCCCCACAGCTATTTCTATTTAATTCATATATCTCAGGTGTCCTCTCTATTTCTCTCTCTCCATCCTTTTCAACATCCTCTGCAGAATTCATTAGGGTTTATCCAGTCAAGATCATGTTTTGATCTAACTTGCTCAAATGACAGACTCTTCATTTCAGTTCTTCTCCTCTAGGTTGATCTCTCAGTCTCTCTCTCTTTATCACTCTCTCTCATCCTCATCCTCTTTCCTTTTGGAAACCAAGCCACAAACTTTGGATGACCCAGAGCAGGGTCTAATTTACTCAAAGGCTAAAGAGGGTGCTAAGATGAATATCCTGGTCAAGATAGGAAAATATACTAAAAGCAAGTCAAGAAAACCAAAAAAGATTAGTCAAATGGTCAAGCTTTAGTCATTTTAATTACTTAAAGAAGTCATAGTGGTGTCCAACACTTCGGTGCATACAAGCACGTTCATCAGGGATACATTGTACAGCAAAATGACAGATATTTATACCATCAACAATTACCGACCACCCACCTCCCTCAGATGCCATGATCAGCCTCTGAGCTCCGAGATGATGAAGTCATGACGCTTAGTATCACAATGCGATGACATCACAGCACCATGGGCATCCCCATGAGCAGAAAGAAGACACCTAGGAGTAGGAGCATCACTATGACAATGTGTCAGCTGGGCTGTGATGGGAGCTTTGTGACAGGCTATTAATAATACGCAAAAATATATATAATATATATATATAACTGGGTTGAACTGGGACGAGACTTAGATATGATAAAATATAATTTATTCCTTGATAAAGGTGAACACAACAGATTATACAAATAACAGGCAAAATATGGACACTTACTTAAAGATGGAAATGATGAAACAGTCACATGTGGACTGGCAGTTCATACAGCAATCTTCATAATCATCAAGACACGAAAAGACATTTTAGTAAGGGGTGACTCTGACTTAAATACCATGTCAAACTCATCTCTTAACCCTAGATGCCGAAAAGGCTAGCGAAAGTCTTTGAAGTTGTTTGACTTCCAGTGTTTTAGTGTGAAGTTTCTCACTTAAAAATTCAGTTCCTTTGGTCCCTGGGCCAAGCATAAACAATTAGGCAATTTAGCCTTTGATCACCAGGCTATGTAAATTCTAGCAAGATGTCCTTCCTGCTCATTATCATAACAGAGCGAGTTTGCAGTTTTCACAACAGACTCAAAATTCCATATACACTGTAAATAACTTCATAACTTCAGTTCAGTAGTACTCACTGGCGAGACATATTAATACATTCCATCACACCTGACGCTCCCAATGAGACTAAATATTACCATGTAGTACTAAAATTAAGAGAGATATTAATATCTGGCTCTTAGTATCTGTTAGATATCAAGTGTTTAGAATCATTAGTTGGGGCTAAGTCCCACAAATACACCTATGTAACTCTTAGCACGTTCAGCCAAGGACATCTCATAAAATTCTTATATTTAATAAGGTCACCCATTCTGATTTTCTCCTTGGGTAGCCGCACCCCTTGCCCCCATCAATAAATCCTTTGAAGCAGGGACCCCTGGGTAGGGGACATTTGTCACCTGGTTTTAGATTACACACTCAATGCCCCAGACCTCTTGAAGCAGAGACGTTTGTAAGTGTGAGTTATAACGCTCACAACCCACTCTAGCTTCCTGCAAACAGGTATTAATATACTGTACACTAAAACCCCTTCTGCTTTTCACATTCAACTTCAATCAAGCCTTTTGAAGTCCAGATTTTCTGAAAAGACACAATACAGTTGTATTTTCTTAAACTGTAGCTTATTAACCCCTTAAGCCCCAGTGGGTGTGGTGCAGACACTGGCATAACAATAAAACATGGGGACAGGGGAATATACATTTTCATGTTATAACAAGGGTTAAATCACATTTCTGGACCTCAGCCCAGTTAACCGCTGGCTTCCCAGGTGAGGGTAGAGGGTGTCCAATTGGGGTGTAACCCCTTTAATCCTGGGCCAAATCCTCACGACCGTCACATGGGCCACAGGCACAGAAAATGGACCAGAGTCAAGATCTGTGATAAAGAAGAAAAGACCCTATAACAACAAATACAACATAAAAGATAAAGTAGGGCAAATGAAAACATTAAGATTGGATGAAAAAATATTCATAAGCATGTATGCAAAAACTGAAAATAAATTAACTAAAACAAGTTTTTTTTATATATATACAGTAGAAAAAGGTAACTATATTGCAAAATCCCAAAATGTAATCATTTTAAAAATATGATCAAAATGAATCTCTAACTAAAAGAAATTACAAATAACATGTAAGTTCAAAATCATCCTCGAGTCCATGCGGTTTATGACTTTTGAGTGTGAAGATCCAATAAGCTTCAGTTGCAGAAGCAATTGATCAATGTCCATCCTCTCTACCCATAGCTGAAATGCATCGAGGAGACATTATGCCTTTGTTCTCTACAGTGCTTGAGTAGAATTGTGTTTCCTCACGTCTTTTGATATTGCTACGATGCTCAATAAAGCGTGTCTTAAGCTGTTTTGTTGTCTTTCCAATGTAGATATGTCTACATGGACATTTAAGCATGTAGATAACGTGTGTTGTCTCGCGTTATTCTCTGGCAAATATGTAATTTGGTCCCATCAGCAGAGTGACAAAAAATCTCACCTACAATGAGCGAATTACATACTGAGTAACCCTAGCATTTGTAACAGCCAGGTTTTTTTTATAGCTTAGAAAGTGTTCAATAGCATATTTGTCTTACTCGTATGGTTAAGACAGAGTATCCCAGATTTCTTCCTCTGTTATATGCCAACATGGGTCTAGCTGAACAGAATGAACCAAGAACTGGGTCAGCTTGAAGAATTGGCCAGTGTTTGATAATATTATGCTTAATTAATGTGGATGATAAGAAATCCCAGTACTTGTAAGGGGAGGGATGGCATGACGTAAGGCCGAGGGTCCCCTCCCCTAAGGTGCCGTGATGTCGGGCCAGGGGTTAAGTAAGGGATACCTAGGGAAAGGGGAAGGGATCCTAGCTTCCTCTTTCTTCTAGGATTTACTGGAGTGAAGTCCCACCCACTCACCCTGTTTTTAGGCATGAGGGATGTCGGCATTGGAAAAAAAGATTTGGATTCTGCTTAGTATGGTCGCAGCTTGGGGTATATGTTGGCAGGAGTAATATTTCTGTGGGGTGGGGACTCTGTCAATATTGGCTCCTGGAGGGAGGTCGCAGACCTCGGAAGTATTTTAGTTGGGGAAGGTGGTACCATTCCGGGCTGTGGCGGCTGAAATGGTGGTGATCTTCCAGATCGAATTTGTGGAAGGCTGTACCATTCCTGACACGGTTTGGTAGTGGTAGTGTGGTTGCGACCTTCCGATGGGGTCTCTGTGAATTCAGACTAAGGTACTGAATGGCTAGATGAGCATGAGCCCTCGAGCTCCGGAAGATGTGAGTGGAGCAATCTGGCTGGGTCCTTAGTTGCGGATAAATATGAGATATTTATCTGTTGTAATAAATAAAGCTGTGGCTGTTAATTTCTACCAAGAATTTGTATGGTGTGTTTATTGGGATTGGGAGAGGGGTCCGGCTCGAGGCATGGGCAAGTCAAGTTATTCTCAAAGGGGAAGATAAACCGGTCGTCAGTATCAACATCCTTCATTTTACTTTCATAGGAATGAGCCCTTAGTATACATCTATCCAGATGTTCCTTAGTATAGGCATATACCAAGTGTTCCACATTTTTGGTACACACTGTTACATTGAGTAGGCAACGAAACGTGGGGCTTCTGAGTATAGGCTTTTTATTTAGCCTTAAAACGTGGAGCACAAAAAAAACTTACATTCAGTGTATGTGCAAAATAGCATAAAACAGTTTACCTTCAGCAGTGTTTAGAATAGCCCATACAAACACTCCATAACATGGCTGAGCCCTTGGTCCACAAGGCTCAGTCTTTAAGCAAGAAAAGTGGTCTGAGATTCCAGTAGCAGCATGGTCCTGCAGGGTTCCAGGGTAAGAACCAGACTGTAGCAAGTTTCAGGCCTTTAAACCCTGCTAAGAATGCAGCTGAGATCTGGCTAATTACTTCAGGCTGAGATTTAACCAGCTCAGTGCTGGACTCCGCAGCTACACATGTAAAATAATTAGGTACTGAAAATTCCCTACTAAAAAAATCTACTGTTTTTTTTTTTTTCTCTCTTTCTGCTTTCTAAGAATACATGGTAGATAAATCTTTCTAAAATATAGCCCCCAAATTACTTTCTTTTTTTACCAATTTTTAATAAAAATGTTTTTAATAATATTCAGAATTTTTGTTTATATCCAGCACAGTACCACTTTGATCAGTTATTTTGTGGAATGAATTATAATATTATAATATCTGTTTATCTACTCGGCAGTCAGAAAATGTCAGATGGGCTCAGTCTGTGGCACTTTACCATGAACAAGAACAAACCCTGTGTGGCGATGTTCTCCTCACTGCTTCGTTCATCTCATATGCTGGCTCATTCTCCAAGAAGTACCGCCATGAGCTTGTTGAACACTTGTGGATGCCATATTTAAGAAGTCAGAAGGTATCTACTTCCCTATGCACACATGATTTTTAGTATTAAAATGCACTTGTGGATTTATGAAAGAGGGCCCTGTTTACTGAAAATGCGCAGCTCTAATTGGCGCACAAAAAAAAATCAACTTCAAAAAAAAATCTGGCTCCCCAATCAAATGTAATCATCCTGTTTTGATTTTTTTTTGGGATCATAAAGAAAATACGTTCTTTTCTTAGGCTGAGTTCAGACAGGCTGCGATGCGACGTTCTTACGTGCACGCTCGCCACTCTTTCACTTTGGTGGGTGGGAGATGAGCACACATCGCCCAGCAGAGAGGTGCGGACGCGGGGAAGCGTAGCAACCTGTCTGAGCTCAGCCTTAAGTCGAGTGTTTTCATTATTAACCTATCCTTCCTGATCATAGAACTGTACCAATCATGATTAGGTAGGTTCTTTCCACCACAGGTTTGAACTTTATGTTTAAAAATTAACCTTGGCCAATTATTTAAAATTACTTAGTGAGCATTTTTTTTTTAAACTACCAGCCCAGACAGACCCCTTAAGCAGCAGTCCGTGCTTATTGTCCCTTTTTTACATCTTAATATAAGAGATAGTGTATTGTCCTTTCCAAAACTATTTTTATTGTTTAAATCTGATACTTCATTAAGGAGATATAATTTTCTGAAATATTAAGTGTTTGAGAGCTTATCCCATTGGGATGCAGTCTAAAGGTTACCATGGAAATATCAGAAACCAAAGATTAGGAAAATCATGGGGGTTTTTTTTTTTTTTTTAAAGAGCAGTACAAGTTAAGGAGGCAATATACTAACAGTATATGTGTTAAACTCATATAGGCCTCTGAAGGGCGTTGCTGCTTTAAACATGTTTGTTATTTATCAATTTTAGTCCTAGTTTGGACTACTCCTCTTAATTCAGTGCTTAGATTCCTACATCAACCTATCTAACCTATTATGGTACCAAAGAAGATCAGAGGCAGCAGGCAGTGAATGCAGACACCAGGACACCTCAATATGAACATTTACCAGGATCTCGGCTTCAGTTAGAACTATTTTTTTATAATATTTTTGTTTGGCCAGAGGGCTATATATCTTACCATAACAAAATCTACCTTTTACACTATGCATATACGCAGTGGTTGACAAATCACCAAAAAATCTACTCGCCACACAAAAAAATCTACTCGCCACCTAGTACCAAACGTGTGCTGCTTGGGCCAATATTTACTCGCCCGGGGGTTAAATCCACTCGCCCGGGGCGAGCAAATGTATAGGTTTGTCGAACACTGCATATACGTATAAAATTGTATCTTAACTTTTTTTTAACTGATTGCGCAGTTACTGGTTCCTCTAATTAACCTTTAGGAAATATTTGGTTCCTTCATCAGTTTTCTTCTGTGTACTCTGAAATGCATATTTTCTGTAATAAATCCTCTGGTATGTACAGTACTGTAGAATAACATTGTTCCCTGTTTTAGTTTCCCATTCCAATGACAGAAGGACTAGATCCAATGTCCATGTTGACTGATGACGCAACAATTGCAAAATGGAATAATGAGGGATTGCCCAGTGATACAATGTCCATACAGAATGGTACAATACTCACAAACTGTGAACGATGGCCTCTAATGATTGATCCCCAACTCCAAGGGATCAAATGGATTAAAAGCAGATATGGATCCTGTCTGAAAGTCATTCATTTGGGCCAGAAGGGGTAAGGATATTTCAGAAATCCTATAATTGGGCGTTTATATGCAATTTTGAAGACACATCGGCTGCTCAGACTTCCTGCCTGGTAGACTGCTTCCTAAAATTATCTATCACAAAGGGGACTATGTGCTGTTATAGGATAGAAAAGAGACAGAAGTGCCAGAGCACTCGCAGGTTTCAAAGGATATCATCTTCAATTATGTTATAGCATAGCTACTGTATGGAAGTGCTACAGTTCCCCTCCAAACAAGCAACTAAGGATCTTCTCAAAGCCACGCTACATGTAACAAAAAATAATGTTACATAAGATAATTGTTCTTAAAGATTACATTGAACCCCAGTTTATCATAAATATTTTATTTGGCTTTGTGAATTAGGATTTTGTGGCAGCCTCTGCTTCATACATTTTTGTTGCAAAATATACTGTCTCACAACATTTGTATTCATATTTCTTTCTCTACACTCATTTCATGCGTAGGTACGTTGACGTCATCGAGCAAGCAGTTGTCGCTGGAGACCCTGTTTTGATAGAAAATTTAGAAGAAACAATTGATCCTGTACTTGACCCCCTACTTGGAAGGCATACGCTTAAAAAAGGAAGGTAACTTTGCTTTTTATGCAAATAGCCACTTCTCCTGCCTACCCTGTTGCATTCAAACGTACATGGATTTTACCTGCTACAGAATTCTGTTTGAGTAAAAAAGAAGTGCAAATCAGTTTAACGTAAGCAAAATGCCAGGTTTATTGCTGCAAACATTGTAGATATGGGAAATCTTTACGCACTCAATTCAGCTTACTAACTATAGGCAGCATCCCTGCCTATAACACATCCAGAACAGAAATAGAGCTTGTTAGATGACTCTTTAAATGTCAAAATAAGTCCAACTCCCTACTTGTTTGGGCAATAAATCTGCTGAAAAGAAGCAGCATTAATATTTTATCCTAAACCTTGCAATATTTCCAATTGAATAAACCTCATGACATTTCTTAAAGAGTTAAGGTTAAAAAAAAAATATAATAATTGTTGCAAATAGTTTTTTAAACTCAAGATTAAATTGATCTAAATAAAATATTTATGATGAACTGGGGTTCAATGTAATCTTTCAGAACAATTATCTTATGTAACATTATTTTTTGTATCAAGTATGAATCAAAAAGGACACTCTATGGAAACAATGATTTGTCAATCTCTTTACCCACCAATATTTTACTTTACGTATTAGCTCTTATATTATTGAAATATGTGTTTTCTTTCTAATTTGCTACAATTGTATCTGCTATCTTTATTAACATACGGAAGCTCTGTCTTTGCACCCAATAATCAATATTTCATCTCTGGGTCAGTGTTTCCAAGGTCAAATTGGGTTTATCAATTACATTTCTTCCAAAAGAGGCAGACAAGTATTCCAGTTGGTTATTATCCCAATAACGTGCTAATATATCTGTACCAATATTTCTTTCACATTTTATTTTTCAACAAAACCTTCCAAAAATCTTTGGCTTCCTTGAGCAAATACCCTTTCAGACACCCCTAGGTTATAACTATAGCAGAGCCCTCCTCATGCTGAGTATTGATCCGTTTGTATGCACCAACACAGCTCAACACCGTACTGAAAGGTATCTTTAATTTCTTACTCCCTTGGTGGTATTTGATTCAAGGAGTGATTTCATGGCATGTTGAGACTCAGAAAATGACTACTACTTATTACACTTTGGTTGCAATTCTGAATTTCAATGACTGTTGACTTCAAAACAACATCCCAGTTGCTAGAGGTGATTCATGAACTTATTGAATCTGCAGTGGACAAAGTACGATTGTAATCAGTGTTATTGACTATCAATTATTATTCTTTAAAAACCAAGAATGTCAATTTATTTTTTTACTTTTAAATAAATGGGTTATTTAAAAAGTTCTCCCCCATTCTAATTTTGTAGCATAAATACATCATAAAACTTTTGAAAATAGTGTCCTACTGTAAGAATGCTGTCCCAATGTTTAACAAAGGACAGATCTTTTTTTTTTTTATGGTGCTTTCATTACTGAAAACCTAAGTGGGGGATTCACTATGTTTCGATAAGGGGTACAGAACTCTACTTGGCGTAAACTGCCATTCAAATCAATGGCAGTTAACACCGGACCAATTCTCATAACCCTTTATGGGAGCTTTGTGAATGCTGGCGTAGGAAATATTGGGGGTCAGATTTAATGTGAACAGAAAAAGAGCCGTTATTGGAGATTCTTCTCCGGTGTGGGAGATAGGCAGGAAAGCCCCTCGGACATGCACTCAGTAACCCATATTTGTAATGATTTATTTGAAGTTCACTCTAGATCAGGCTCAGAAGCACATATACATTCAATATGAGTAAAGACACTCTTTAAGGACACTCACTTTAAGTACACTCGCGAGTAAGTACATAGCGCCCAATAGGCAAACAGCAGCTCACGCATGCGCCTTTCAGCACGTCCTGAACAGCAATACCGGCTCCCTACCTGTAACGAAGCTGTGCGCATGCGGGGAGACTATAGAGCTTGTTACAAATGCGTTATTTACATCAGTTATGCACGTATATAACGATTGCAGTACAGTACATGCATCGATAAGGGGGAAAAAGGTAGTGCTTCACTTTAAGCACATTTTCGCTTTACATACATGCTCCGGTCCCATTGCGTATGTTAATGCGGGGTATGCCTGTATACCTGGACCTGTGTGGATAGAATCAAATTGTCCCCCACTAGTGGCTAATTGGTAAATTGAATGGCAATAAAAACCAATTTAATAATAACTTGAATTAAAATAAATTGGGGACGATCAAGTGTACATATTCTTCTTAGTAGTAGCAATTTACAATGTGTGTGCACTCCTGTCAGTGATAGTATCACTATGTAAGGGTCAGTGTGAAACTGCTGCTAAGCGCAATAAGGCCGCAGTATAAAGCAGTAAAGTGACGTACTGTACCTATGCCTTGTATAAATGGTAAGGAGCTGTGCAGTTATCTGATAGAACTATAGCCCTAGTGGTGTAACCTCTACGTGGACTGTCAGCGATGTGGTTTGCAATGTGCTGCAGCGGGTAAATAATAGGTACATATCTGCCTAGTTGTGCGTTCCTCAGAACAGATCGGCAGATTGCTGGTGGTATGCTTGCCTCGGTAGAATGCAAGCTGTAAAGTCTCCAGTCAAGTGTCACAGACCAACCGACAAATAAAGTTATCTAGCCCAGTCTGGCTAACACTTTGCTTTGAAAAATGACAGCATATTTAACAGACTGTATAAGGGGCGTAGCTATAGCCCAGGCAAAGTTCGGGTGCCCTGCGTTCTTGGGTGGCCCGCTCAATACATATTTTTGCTGCTGCGCATGCGTGATCGGCTCTTTCCAACTGCGCATGTGCGATCTCTCTGTCATACTACGCATGCGCGATTGGCATTTGCCTACCACGCATGCGCTATTGGCGGTTGCAGGTTGCTCATGTGCACCCGGGATCTGAGCTTGCAGATCGCGCATGCGCACGAATGACCGGCAACCGCCAATTGCGCATGCGCAGAAGGCAAATGCAGATCGCACATGCGCAGTGGGAAAGAGCCAATTGCTGATCGCGGTTGGCAATTGCTGATCGCGCATGCGCAGTTGGAAAGAGCCGATCACACATGCGCATTATGCAAGTGCCAATGCGCATGCACAGTAGGCAAAAAGTTTGCCCTGGGGCCATGCATACCTTGCTAGGCCACTGGACTCTGCACAAATTCTAAAATATTTGGGGACCTTAGCTAGACAGAATGTTAAAACCAGGGTTTGTAGGGCAGGATCTTGAAATTAAGACCAGGGGTGTGCAAACTGGGGGGCGCAAGATTTTTCAGGGGGGGCGTGGCGGTTGCAGAGGCCCTGCATACTTCCCCCAAGGCATTTAAATTAATGCCAGGGGATCCCGTGTGGACTCTGCAACTTCACTTACCCTCTTTGGCAGCGCGGCATCAAATGACGCTGCAAGGTCACGTGATGTCACGTGACCCCATGGCATCATTTGACACAGAGAGCAGGAGACACGGTAAGGGAGGGGGAGCACGAGCAGGGAGGGAAGCAGGCAGGGGGGTGCAGCAGGGAAAGATTGCACACAAGACTATGCTTGTTTGTGGATGGCAATCCTCGGAGGGAACCAATTGTCTGGGTGTTGTGATCAACGTAGCAGCATCGATGATGGGCTTGGATGTCGATATAGAAGAGGCTATCAAAATAATATTGTATTGAATAATAATATTGAAAAATAAACAAATACTAAAAAAAAAAAACTCTAGAAGAATATGTCACAGATTTTGTATTTATAACCATGCAACTGTCGTGCCATGTCCCTACCACCCAATCCTCCTACATTCCCCTTTCCCCCCTTTTTCCCCTCTTTGCCCTCTTTCTTTTTTCTGCATCCCTCAATACCCCTTCATCCCGCTCTCCCAACGTTACATGAATATTTAAAACCTCAGTAATGTTAGCTATTGTATTACAAAAGAAATAAAAATACAAATTAAAAAAAGTTATCTAGCCCTGCATACATAACCCTACAATTAGAGATGGGGGGAGGGCTGGGGTAGGGGATAGGTAAGGTAGCCCTATCAACTATGGCTGAGCTAGCCCTGGGTATGGTCGTGACACTGAGCAAAGTATCAGCTGCTTACTTTGAAGAGCTGCAACGAAAGCCGAGACCTCCATCCAGCTATCCTGTCTGTGCAGACAAGGTGCGCGGAGTGCACATCGTTAATGCATGATGTCAATGACGCCCGCTTACCCTGACGTACATTTCGCATGTAGCTTTCTCTATGCCTGATCTAAACTGAACTTCAAATAATCGTTACAAATATGGGTAACTCAGTGAACGCAAGAGGGGCTTTCCTCCCTATCTCCCTACCAGGGGAGAATCTCCTATGACCGGGCTCTTTTTCTGTTTCTATGTTGTTCTCCCTTAGTGCACATTCCCTATTTCCACTCATTATTTAGAGGTAGAGCGGGTTTCGAGCTTCTAGTTTGTATAATGCCAGATTTACTATCCAGGAATACAAACTGCATCTAAATATTCAACCCAGTAGATTTACTACAGTAGACGTACTAAGGAAAGCACCTTCTTTGTAACATATTTATAAAGCACGGACTTATTTGACATACAGCTAGTGTTATGTATAATCCGAATACTTGAAGCAAACTCTAGTTATAAATAAATATCCTCCATCAACGTCGTTGCCAGAAAACTAATCACAAACAGCGCATCTGTTGAAAGCTTTGCTATTTTCAATGCATATTTCCCTTGTTACTGATGGGCGCCCAGGCAGGAAGTTGATTTTTGACAATTTTTTTGACTTCCCAATGGATCCCTGTGTTGGCAAACTCTGAGTATATAACTCCTCAGCCAAGTTCTGCTTTAAAGCATTTGTCTTTTTTTTTTCCCCCAGATACATCAGAGTGGGGGATAAGGAATGTAAGTTTCACCCCAAATTCCGACTGATTCTACATACAAAACTTGCGAATCCACATTATAAACCTGAAATACAGGCACAGACCACTCTAATCAATTTTACTGTTACAAGAGATGGTTTAGAGGATCAGCTATTGGCAGATGTTGTCAACCTGGAAAGGCCAGATTTGGAATATTTCAAGGTATAATTCTGTAATCAGAAGTCTTGTGTATTGGTTTGTCTCCTATTCCTTCCGCGGTATAATCCTTCTTAGTACTGTAGCATGTTACAGTTGTAAGAAAGCTGAAGCACTTAATCATGTAACTAATTATCTAGCTGTTATGATGCACTTAATAGCTTTGCAAATGTAGACCCCGAAGTTCACTGATTACAATAACTAATGTAACAGAATATGCAGTAGATACTCCTTTTGATAGCACTAGAGATGTGTGAACCTTTGCCTACAAGCGTGAAGCAGGCGAAATTTGTCCTTTCAACCACGGGAAAAAAAAAACGTGACCGAGTCAGAATTTGCAAGGGATTCTTCAAACATAATGCCAATTTTGCTTAATATGCTAATTTGCAAAATTCTCTATAATTGCTAGATTCGGTTAATGCTGAGATTATATATAGGGCCCATGCACTATATTTTGCTCACTGTCTGATTATATTTTGCTGACAGCTTGCGAAATGGCAAAATCTCAAGTGTAAAAATTTTATTTGGGACATCTTTGAGGCTTGGTTAAAATTTTTTGCAAGGAAGCGAAATTGGGGGAGGGGGAAAAGCTAAACGTTTTGCAATTGCGCTCTGGATAGTTTGACATCTCTCTAGTTAGGAATACTTAAGAGCTGATCAATGAAGTATATGAACAGGGGGAAAGGTAAATAAAAAAAGATTTTAGACTGCAGCCATAGGCCGTGCGTATAGTGCCTGCGATGGGCGACGTCGCCCAAAAACAAATACATTGCCGCCACCGCGTGCGCTTATAGTAAGTGCGACGTCGCGTCGCCAAATTTGGAAGCTGGCAATATTTGATTTTTCAAGGGCTGTCGCCTCATGTGACAGCCCCTGAACCAATCAAATGCCAGAAAGACCGCGTTTCCAAGTGTAAACCAGACATGGGTGCGCGTGGACCAACTGCGTTTCCCCACCACGCTTCAGTCGGGCTTCGTGGCAGCTGAACGCTACGAACTCTTGATGCGGACCAGACGTGTTTAGTTTTTCTTCTCGAAATCGCTTGATTCCGCCATTCTGTGTTCTACGTTGACTCCGTCAAGAGTTACACTTGGCTTTAACAGATGGGAGCTCTTCTCATTCTGATATTGAGCCTCTAAACTTTCAGACCGAACTTTCAATTATTAGGAATGTTTTGGGCGATGGAATGACACCCATAGACGTCCTCCATTTTATTTATGGAAATAATTTGATAGAGAATTTCCCCAAACATTGTAGTTGCGTTGCGTTTTTTGCTCACCCTTCCCGTGTCCGTTGCCAGTGGTGAACAATCATTTCAAAATTAAAACTGATTTTTTTTTTTTAAATGACCTAAGGTCAATCATGTCACCGGATGGGTTAGTAGAATTGTCAATTTTAGCAATTAAACATGGGACGGTGTACACTTTAAATTACGACAACATCATTGATGATTTTGCGAAAGACAAAGTACGCAGAATAATACTTTTTAAACATATACTTTTATTCTATTTGTCTTGTTACCTATAATAAATGCACTTATTTTTGTGACTTATGTTTATGAAGAGAATTATTATCATTATTTTTAAATGTATGTAGGTTTTTGTTTTTATGCAAATATACTGTATTTTAATGTCTTATTTATGTTTTATTGAAAACATTTTTTTCGTGCTTGCGGCCGTGGTTCTCTGCGCTCGCCCCAGATGCTGGATTTCAGCACGCCGGATATATATATATATATATATATATATATATATAGTTGAAAAAAGATTTCACAGGCACTCTCATATAGTATCCTGAATGGGCTGGTGCATATCCCAGTAAGTGTATTAAAACACAAAGCACAGAAGTCCAATGTTTCGATCCCACAGGGGGATCTTCCTTAATACACTTACTGAATTTACCTGCCTGAGTGCTGTCTCCCTTTTGCCAGTTTCTGGTTATATATATATATATTTTATATATATATTATATTAAATATATATTTTATATTATATATATATATATATTTATATATATATTATATATTCTATATATATATTATATATATATATATATATATATTATTTATATATATATTATATATTTTATATATATATATATTCGACAAACCTATACATCTGCACGCCCCGGGCGAGTGGATTTAACATCGTGGCGAGCTCCTATTGGCCCAAGCAGCACACGTGTGGTACTAGGTGGCGAGTAGATTTTTTGGTGATTTGTCGACCACTGTGTGTGTATATATATATATATATCTCACAGCTGAGGTCCTTTATCAGTTATGTGTTTATGATTTCATATCATTCACTAATAAACAGAGCAGCACATGTAGGAGACATTATGACACACTGTGGCGCGGGGCATTAGCATCAGCCACGTGTGAGAAGGGGGCGGGGCTAACTCATTATTTCCCCCACACTGGCCGTTCATCCTACATACAAATAATAGTAAGTAATAGTTGCAAAAAGTATATGTATTTTTAAATGCTGAGTTTGAACGGAAATACCATGAATAAAATGGTGCCATTTAAATGTACAGGATAAAGCCCCAAATTATACCCTTTTTTTTTTCCCTTGTGATTTTAGTTCAACCTTAAGTGCTTTAGGACTATAGTGAAAGGTTAAATAATAAGGAAGATTAAAAGGCAGCAAAGTGTATTCCCATTGTTAACACTGTTGAAATTACAGGTCTAAAACTTCCCTTTTTCTTTTCAGTCTGAGCTCACAAAGCAACAGAATTATTTTAAAATTGAGTTGAAAATGCTTGAGGATGAATTACTGACACGCCTATCAGCCGCCGAAAGTAATTTCCTCGGGGACACATCCCTGGTGGAAAAACTGGAAACCACAAAACATACTGCGGCAGAAATAGAAATGAAGGTAATGCATTGTATTAACATGAGAACCATTTTTTAAGCCTAAAGCAGGCTGCCGTACATTTAAACCGAAGATTGAAACATAGAAACATTGAAGTTGACGACCACTTGGCCCACCTAGTCTGCCCATATTTGCTAAACTGTGTTACTCCATAAGACACCTTCCATCACGACTACGTAAACGTGGCCTTGTGCAGCCCGTGTAAGTGAATGGTCTGTATGGTGTATTCTGGCACGGAAGGTGTCGTATGGAGAAACACCACTTGGTGAGCATGGCCCTGTGTGACTGCACTTATTCCCTCACCTGCCGTCTCTAAATCTCCCAACATACCAATTAGATTGTAAGCTCCCTGGGGGAGGGATTTCCTTTCCTGACTTTACTGCGCTTATTTTATTATTATAATTCCCTGTACTGTATTGTCTGTGTGAAGCGCTGAGTAAACTGTTTGCGCTATATAAATAAAGATACACATACAATGGTGTCGTAAGATGTCTTCCAGCATGGAAGCTGAATTATGGAGTCGCTCTCCTTAGTTAATGTGGCTTTTAGTATGTTATAATTGAACAGAAGTCTCAGAATTCTTCTTAGTGCTGCCTTTCTTTCTTTACCGTGATCCCACAGTTTTATTATTTATGTCTGTGGTGCTCAACTCCAGTCCTCAAGACTCCCCAACAGGTCAGGTTTTAAGGATATCTCAGCTTCAGCACAAGTGGCTCAATCTTCGATTGAGCCATCTGTGCTGAAGCTGGGATATCCTTAAAACCTGACCTGTTGAGTCGTCTTGAGGACTGGAGTTGAGCACCCCTGATTTATGTCTCAAGGTTCTAACTATCGCAGGCATCTTTGTAATATTTTGTTTCCAGTGGATCAAAGCCAAGTACTGTAGTCTAACAATTATTAGCATTCCCAACATTTTGCATATATGTCAGGGGTTAAAAATGTTGACATAGCTGATGCAAATTTCTGAGGCAGACAAAGTTAATGCCCATTCGGAACCAGTTCCAATATGGTTATTTAGACTTTACTATAATAGAAAGTAAATAAATGAAATGATGCATATATAATTATTCATGTTCATGATTTAACTTCCATATTGCTTTCTAGTTAACATGATACCAAGTCCTGGATTTACTAAGCTCTTTTAGCCTATTTAATGCAATGTGAATATAAGTTAACGCCTGTTAATCATAATGCAGCATTCACAATAGCAAATAACATGATGTTAACCATGATTGACTCCCGTTTAAAGCATGGCATTATGATATGCACATAAGCGCATTATAGCCTACAATATACTCATCCCATATTCACTAAGCTCTGTTAAGGTTAGCACCAGGAAATAACATAATGTAATTTAAGTCAAACCTAACTTTTGCATTACTCCCATCCAGACACTGACATAGGGCTCCCCCTCTGTTCCCCCCTCCCCCTCTCCCTCCCCCTCTGTTTCTCTATCTCCCTCATTTCAGTATTTGGACAGTAATAATTTCCCGTTATTTGGAGATAACGTCAGATTACCTAAAAAAAACAGGATGTTAACACTATGCGAATGAGCCCAGTTGAGGCAGGTTGGGTGTGTGTGCGTGTGCGTGCGCATGTGTGCGTGCGCATGCGTGCGTGCGTGCACCCTCCCAACTGTTTGAAAATGAACATAACAGTACTGAGCATCATTCCTTGCCTCCTTTTCATTTTCTCCCAAAACAGATAAAAAGACGAGAAGCATTGCTGTAGTCTTCTCCCTTTGGCTCCCTTTGGCTCCCTTTGACTAGTAGAGGGGAAGGGTTATACTGTAGCGTGAAGTCCCAGTTAATTTGGGGTTAAGTGTTCTTTTTTTCAATTAAAAGTTTTGCAGCTTACATGTATCAACACAGAATTACTTCATCCAGCAGCAAGTTCATTTTCGTGAGGTGGCAAGAATTAGCTTCTCCTCCAAATCATTTATAGTTGCTAGATGTTTAGATATTTTTATGACTTGCACTCCCTTAATTCTGCAGGTGAATTGCACTGCATTTCTTTGCAATGGATTGTGGAATCATTAAGGAGTTACAATTAATTACACTTGTACTATTTCAGAATATATTTTTGGAGTCAATTATGCACATTCCTTGAGACCCATGTGCGTAAAATATGAGTTCTGGTTCTCATGGCAGCGTTTTTGAATATTTTTATTTGGCTTTCTGAACACTGTTTAGCGTTCAGAAACTGCGTGATGGAATATTTAGATAATTGTTCAACAAAGAGCAGTTCTTTGCAATTTGGACTAACATCAGGAATATACAAGTTGCTGTGTATAATTTATTTTTAGATTAGGTGAAGACCTGCCCTGGTTTTCAAAGTTCATGTATACAAGAAGTATTTTTTTTTTACCCTTCTTGCGTGGTTGAAATGACATAAAATAAACACTTACATTAATGTTTACTCTGAATTGTGTAATTTCAGAATGGTTACTTTGGTGCAAGGGAAATGTGCAAATATGATATGCAGGGGAACAGGGGAAATAGAGAGGAATGGGGCTTACTAAAATGTTACCACTATTAAAGCCCACTAATAAATTACATGAAATGGCACTTAATCTTAGATTGTAACAAGCTCTTTGGAGCAGAGATGGTTCCTAATCTTTACTATCTTATTTAAAGGAGCAATCCGTGCAATATCCTACATGTATTTTTTTTTATATATAAATCTGTTCTGTCGTATTAGATAAAAACTTACAACATTTTACTTTTTTTTAATTCAACTCATCATGCCATTTTTTATAAGTTTTAATATACTGAGAATCCTTTGATTTCTATAGCAGGGTTTGCACTTCCCCAGCAGTGCAAGACATTTGCAACACGTTCCTGTTTGTGATAATTAGTTGCCAATATTCCCAGCAGCTTAAGCTGCCAACTGTAACAATAGATAATGTTACCTTAGAATACATTGTAGCTGCTGAGTTACACTGATGAAGGATTGATTGAAACTGAAGGCAGCCATTTAGTAAACCCTGAGAATTCGGATCTTTGGTGATCGATCACAAGAGAACAAATCGATCGTCAGCTTAGGTAATTAGTTTTCAATAAAGGTAATCAAAGGTTGTTTTCAATAAATGTTATCAAAGGTTGCATGTATTAAAACAAAAAAGTTATTTGTCGTTACTTTGTTTAAAGTGCGGACTGCCTCATTAATGTGTTTATTCCTGCTATGTCTCATAACATTTTGTTGTGTCTATCACTGCTGTGAGGTTCTATGTACATGGATGGTGCTATACAAATAACAAATAAATATACTTAGATCTTCAACACGTAGTTGGTTTAATTTGTTAGAAGGGTCATCTGGTTTTTTTCCCTCAGCTTTTTCTGTTTTCCCAATTGCAATATTATTTCTTGTATCCTTCTATTCATATATCTAAGATAAATATATCCTACAAAATATAATTCAGTAATGTAACCAGGATGCATGCACACAGTTCCACACAACCAATATTGTTTTTTTTGTATTGCTATTATATGGTGTTTCAAGTTGTAATATATGTTTGGAGAACCATAAAACAACCAATGCTGCTTTTTTTTTTATTTATTTATTTATTTATTTTTTGTACATACAGGTTTTGGAAGCCAAAGTCAATGAAGTGAAGACCAATGAAGCTCGGGAACACTATCGTCCTGTGGCAGCAAGAGCTTCCCTGCTCTACTTTATCATGAATGATCTGAAGAAAATAAGCCCAATGTATCAGTTCTCACTTAAGGTAAATATGTAACTGTGTTTTTCAACCAGGGTTCCCCGGACATCCCTTATGAGTTCCCTGTAATTTTCTGGTCATTTTACAATTGTACCAAATACAGAAAAATGTTAAATACATCTGATCTCAGGCGCGCTGTTAGAGAGGGTTGGGGTTCCTCAGAATTTCACATAGGGTTCCTTAACCAAAAAAAGGTTGGAAACCACGGATGTGGCAGTAGATCACAATGTTTAATGTCTTTAGTTCTGAAAATGTGTAGTAAACCGTGAGCTCAAATGTAAATTGTATCCCTGATCATTGTACCATCGCAGAAATGTATTTTCTGTGGCTCTTCACCACTTAGTTAATACCGTTTTCTTTCTGCCGTTTTGGTATATTTTTAAATGCATCTTAAAATGTATTGATCCATTGGAAAGTGAAAATAACTCAAGTGTACAAGCCTAACTTTTACATTGGAAAAAAAAAAACATCCCTTTAATCATACAAACCCATATACAGAAAAGTACCTATAATAATATGCTGTTTTTAAATGACTTCTTTATTGCTAAAAAACCTTTATAGTTATACAATACATTAGAGGCAATCATGCAGCCACCACTGGAGTGGAGTCCTGGCACGCGCTCTAGTACACAGGGTCGTCTCCACAGGGAAGGGGCGAAAGTATCATTTTTGGATAAAAGTATTAGTCAGTTATTGGCACTGTAGGTAAACTGAGGCAGAGAGAGAGTGAAAGGGGTTTGCTTTCTAGACAGAGTAAATGGCTGGAATTGAACATGGAAGCTTGTGAATTCAAGATCAACACCTTAACTCGTACAGTTACAGTACATGTTTATCTATTCCTTTTTATTTAAACATTGTCATAGGCTCAGACAGCTGTCAGGGCATGCTGAACATTTTACCCCATTTAACTGTCATAACACCTACTTAGAATGCTCCATTAATTGACATGGTAGAGTTAAATGTGGAGCTATTAGAGTTGTCTTGCACAAGTCTTCACCGGTAATTAACATAATCGGAACTAATTTCTCATTTACAGGCTTTTAATATTGTGTTTCACAAGGCGGTGCGGCAGTCAGATCCATCGGATGATGTCAGATTGCGAGTAAATAACCTCATTGACTGTGTGACATACTCAACATTCATATACATCAGTCGAGGCCTGTTTGAAAGAGACAAAATAACCTTCACATCCCAATTAGCTTTTCAGGTACAGCATATGTTCATCTGCATTCTGTTATACCAGCCATCTCATAGTGGACACTTGGTGTATGCTTTTGAATAATAAACCAGCTTAGACATGTTTTTCTCATGAAAATAATAGTGGGACTATTTCTCTATAGGTTTCTGGAATTTCCAATCTCGTGTCAGTCGGTTCTGCAACTTGTACCTAGATCCCGGTGTTCTAGGAATGTGCATCTTGTATGATATTTGGCTAGGATCAAAATGGGTGGAGTGGAATGAGCCATTGGAAAGTAACTTTTCCTGAGTATACAATAATTGTGTCCATTAATAGAAACATTTCTATATAAAAAGGAGTTGAGTAAGCTCAGGACATACTGTAGCTCTTGCCTGAACTTTAAGCATCAACGACAGGCACTGCAGTACTGGATAGAAATGTTAATATCTCTCATATCCATCTATCAAGTGGTTATCATGTTCTTGTAACTTAAAACACCAGTTCTTGTTTAGAGCCATCTCCACACTGAAAAAGAACATTCTGAAGTTTATAGCAGAACCCAGCATTACTCCACACACTATCATGAGAGGTGCAGTAGGAAAGGGGAAATAAACAAGAGGTGCATACGCAAGCTAGCCTTGCTGGACTTTTATTCCCCAACTACAAGATTTATGTTTTATGGTAAGAAAAAAACATACAGTACCTAGTGAAAGTAGTTTATAGAAGGTCTCCAACTTACAAAAAAAATAATAATTAAACATCTTTCTATTTTTTTATTATGTGACATGATGGGGTTTTTTTTTTTTTTTATCCCAGTGATGCCGCTTTTTCATTTTTATTGGATTATTATATTAGGGAAATAATTAAATGAACATGTGAAAAGAATAGTTTTCTCGTTGCTGTTCTAGTTAGAGAACAATGTTGACTAATGCCCATTTGAATAATACTTCAAGTGAATCCCAGATGTTGGGCAAAGAACGAACCCTGTTAAAGCAAACGTTCTCCAGCTTGTGTCTATTTAGATGTACAAAATATAACCTCTATTAAAATTTACATAGGAACAAATGGATGAGCCATCCTTGCTCCATGCATCCTTTGTTTGAAGGGCTCACATGTTGTCTTGATTGAATAAATCCTTTCAGCTAGCCAAAAATGTTAGATAAAGGGTTTCCACAGCTAGCTTTTTTTCAAACATCAAAGCTCACAATGTTCATCCAAAAATGCCCTGAATTGGTTTAACTTAATACAAGCCAATTTATTATAATAATGTGCCATATTTAAGAGAATAATAACTGTGGATGTGAACTCCAAGTCCCTATCAAAACTATTTTTATGGAACTAGTTTAGAACTTTAAAACAGTCTTCAATGACTAATCTAATATATAAAGCCTTGTGAACGTGATTCATGGTTAGTTTTAGCATTAGAAATAAGTATTATGCAAGTAGAGACACCTATATTCACATACACCCTTCTGATTATAGAGACGTTGGTAGTTTCAAGAATTAGGCTTAAAGTAGTTTACATGGAATTTAGATAAGGTAGTTGTATCAAAGCTTATTCTGTATCCACCAAAGTTGGGCGATTGGGCCATTTTCAGCTGAAATTCGCCTTTGAAGTCAACGGGGAATATTGGCCCAAAATAGCCAAATTGGCGCTTTGGCTGATATAAGCCCCATAGATGATAAACTGTATTGCATGAGACACCATCAGTGATGCAAGACAATAAGGGTTTCATTTTTAGGGTCTTTTTTAAATTGTCAAACACATTTGGATATTTAATGGTGAAAACGCAATGTTTTCTCTTTATTAAGAACTTTTAAAACTAACCTAGCCATAGAGCATTGAATTAGTATATTTAACTACAATAGGCAGCTTGGGACCTTCACATTTTAAGCTCAAGGATAAAGGATTAAGGGCTAACAACAAGTATTTCTACTCTTTCAGCTTTTAATAATGAAGAAAGAAATTTCTGTTCAGGAACTTGACTTCTTACTTCGTTTTAATATTGACCACAGCTATAACAGTCCACTGGACTTTCTTTCCAATTCAGCATGGAGTGCCATTAAGGTAGGGTGTATTTATTGAAATAAGAGGTGTATTTAAATATATTTGAATACCTTGAGAATGTTTTTTTGTTTACATGGGATTGGCTGCCATGCACAAATACAAGCACCGGCAAGAATAAATAATACAAAAAGTGGATTTATTAATTCCATAGAATACCAAAGTATCGGGATACTTTGGTGTTCTATGGAATTAATAAATCCACTTTTCTTTATTTAATTAATTCTTGCTGGTGCCTGTACTTGGTGTATATGAGATACACTCACCCTCCTACTGTATGTGCAGTTATTTATTTAGCTGGCACAGCCAAGAGCCCTAAGGGATTTTTCAGGAGTATCATAATAAAGGTACCCCAACAAAGCCGGCATAGAAATAAAGCGTAATAATTGCCAGCGGTGCTGTAGGGAAATGGAAATATGTGAGAACAAACAAAAAAGTATCCCTAAGGAGCACACAGGTTTACCAAAATATCACATAGAGTTTATTTAAATTCACATAAAGTAAAAAACAAGTGAGGAAAATGGTTAAAAAGTAGCATGGACACCCTGCACGAGTCCTCTAATTGTATGTGGTAACAAACTGCAGCTAGGACCGGACTAAGTCACAGTGGTCTCGTGACAAATGTATGCAGATAACGCAAATGGCTAGGGTTGAACACCCAGATAATAATACCCATATATGTACGGTCTAGGCGAGTATCCAGACATGAAGTGCTTGATAGCCACACTAGTAAAACACAGGCCAGTCAGTAACATATAAAATGTCAAGGGAGGGAAAAAAAGGGGTAAGAGAGAGGGTGGGATAACAAAGGAGCAGAAAAGGACAATGTCCAGGTATAACATGTAAATGTATCAAAATCCTCCTAATAAGCACTCACACACAAAGGAGGGAGACGCAATATAGTTGGCTCCTATAAGGTGAAATGGAGCAGCTACTGTCACTATCCTCGTAAACTCCAAAAAATCCCTCTCAGTGTGAACACTCGGCATGTAGTAAGCTACAGTAGAAATAATGAGGTAGATGATAAAAATGAATCTTAGTACTGTATCATACATAAATGACAGTCACTAGATATGTCCAGAGGATTCACAAGGTCCAGGTAGATCGCTGACTATAATAGTCTACAAATCGTTGCAGTAGTACCACAGGTCCATCAGTCAAAAAACGTACATAGAATCACAATAAGATAAGAGGGTATAAATACGTACTTCTGAGGGGAGAGAGTCAGGGTGTCCTGCAGAAACTGACACTCCTATGAGTTTTGACTTGCGTCTTCTTCACACACACACACCCACACATATATATATTCTTACTGCCTCAAAATGGTGGGAAGGTGGCAACGGGTGTTCAGTAAGATGCATAGTGGCACTTGTGCTAGAAGATTTAACGTTACTATGAAAGTTTGAACAATATACCTGGCTTAAGTGGGAAAGGTACTTGCCAACGAGCCCACATGGCAAGTAAGGCCTCAACCCCAAATATGAAACACACCAAAAAGTAATGGTCCTCATTCTCCAGAGGCTTGATTGTCCTTGCAAAACTCTTTATATGCTGCTTGAACAGGAAAATTTCAGAGCAATGGAGTATTGCCATAGTTATCCTCATCCACACGAAAGGAGACAAAGAAACCTTAACGACTATAGACCAATCAATCTACTTCCAAACACTTGCAAGATTTTTACAAAGATACCCACTAATCGGCTGCAACAGACCCTGGGCTTTGCCCAGCTTAGAGAACAAGTGGGATTTCGCAGTGGATACAACACAATGGACCCCATCTAAATCGTACAAGAAGTGAGTTCCCGAAATAATGAATATAATCTACCACTCATTTTAGGATTCGTAATTATGAAAAAGTATTTGATTCTGTCTACACCTTAGCAGTTCTAGATGCACTAAGAAGACAAAATGTTGAAGAATCATAGACATTGATATAATAAAGAACATTTACGAAAATGCCACATCAACCAGTAGATTAGATGATGACACAAGCAAGATAAGGATCAGCAAAGGAGTGCAACAGGGAGACACCATGTCACCAAATTTTTCACTGCAACACTTGAAGGATTGCTCAAGACATTAGATTGGGAAGAAAAAGGAATCAAAATCATTGGTGAGTATTTGAGTCATCTATGATTTGCATCATTGTTATTTTTGCCCCAAGTCCCAAAGACCTCAAGCAGCAAATTGAAGACCGTGCCAAAGCAAGTAAAAATGTGGGACTCCCTATGAATATAAACAAGGCCAAAGTGATGTTCAACAAATGTGTCAAGTCTGCTAAGATAGAAATAAATGGAATAGAACTAGAAGAAGTCGAGGACCATGCCAACCTTGCCTGGCAAATAACAATGGATGGGAACCTTTTGAATGAAATCAATAGGAGAAAGAAGATGGGATTGAGTGCATTTTGGAAGAAACAGGACTACTGTATTGCAAGGGCACCTTCCACTGTGAAGAAAGTTTTCAACTAGTATGTTCTGCCCATGCTCATTTATGGATGTGAAACTTGGACCCTAAATGTAAAGCTAATTCAGAAGCTTAAGACAACGCAAAGACGTATAGAAAGATGTATGATGGGTATTACCCAAAGAGACAGGAAAAAGAATGAATGGGTTCGAAACCAAACAAAAGTCTGTGACAATCACAAGGGTGAAGAAATTTAAATGGCAGTGGGCCCGACATATCGCAAGAAATGACCATCGTTGGACAAAGATGGTACTCGACTGAATTCCAAGAGAGATCAAAAGAGCAAGACGATGACCAAAAGTAAGATGGAAGGATGAAATCAGAACATTTGTTGGAGCAATGTGGACAAGAGAGGCTTGCAACCGCAATACCTGGAATATCATCCAGCAGTGGGTCAACAAGGACTGAAGATGATAGATGGATCATAGATATAGATAATTGATATAGATAGTATATATATACAGTTAGGTCCGAAAATAATTGGACACGGATACAATTTTTTTTATTTCAGCTGTGTACCAAAATAAATTCAAGTTACAGTTAAATAATGAATATGGGCTTAAAGTGCTGTCTATCAGCTTTAATTTGAGGGTATTCACATCCAAATTGGAGGAAGGGTTTAGGAATTACATATCTTTAATATGTAGCTCCCTCTTTTTCAAGGGACCAAAAGTAATTGGACAATTGACTCAAAAGCAATTTCATGGACATGTGTGGGCTATTCCTTTGTTATTTCATCATCAATTAAGCAGGTAAAAGGTCTGGAGTTGATTCCAGGTGTGGCATTCGCATTTGGAAACTGTTGCTGTGAACCCACAACATACAGTCAAAGGAGCTCACAATGCAAGTGAAACAGAGCATCCTTAGGCTGCAAAAAAAAAGAAAATCCATCAGAGAGATAGCAGGAACATTAGGAGTGGCCAAATCAACAGTTTGGTACATTCTGAGAAAAAAAGAACGCACTGGTGAGCTCTGCAGCACAAAAAGGCCTGGCCGTCCGTGGAAGACAACAGTGGTGGGTGATCGTAGGATCCTTTCCATGGTAAAGAAAAACCCATTTCACAAAATAAAGCCAAGTGAAGAACACTCTCCAGGAGGTAGGCATATCATTATCCAAGTCTACCATAAAGAGAAGACTTCACGAGAGCAAATACAGAGGGTTCACCACATGGTGCAAACCATTCATAGACCTCAAGAATAGAAAGGCCAGATTAGACTTTGCCAAACAATATCTAAAAAAGCCAGCCCAGCTCTGTAAGAGCATTTTTTGGACAGATGAAACTAAGATCAACCTGCACCGAATGATGGGAAGAAAAAAGTATGGAGAAGGCTTGGAACGGCTCATGATCCAAAGCATACACATCATCTTTAAAACACGGTGGAGGCAGTGTGATGGCATGGGCATGCATGGCTTCCAATGGCACTGGGTCACTAGTGTTTATTGATTATGTGACAGAAGACAGAAGCAGCCAGATGAATTCTGAAGTGTATAGGGATATATTGTCTGCTCAGATTCAGCCAAATTCAGCGAAGTTGATTGGACGGCGCTTTAATTTACAGATGGACAATGACCCAAAACATACTGCGAAAGCAACCCAGGAGTTTTTTAAGGCAAAGAAGTGGATTATTTTGCAATGGCCGAGTCAATCACCTGATCTCAACCCGATCAAACATGCATTTCACTTGCTGAAGACATAACTTAAGGCAGAAAGACCCATGAACAAACAACAACTGAAGACAGCTGAAGTAAAGGCCTGGCAAAGCATCACAAAAGAGGAAACCCAGCGTTTGGTGATGTCCATGCGTTCCAGGCTTCAAGCAGTCATTGCCTACAAAGGATTCTCGAGAAAGTATTAAAAATGAACATTTTATTTATGATTGTGTTAATTTGTCCAATTACATTTAAGCCCCTGAAATAAGGGGACTGTGTATGAAAATGGTTGCAGTTCTTAAATGTTTCATACAATATTTTTGTTCAACCCCTGGAATTAAAGCTGAAAGTCTGCACTTCTATCGCATCTCGGTTGTTTCATTTCAAATCCATTGTGATGGCGTACAGAGCCAAAATTATGAAAATTGTGTCAGTGTCCAATTATTTCCGGCCCTAACTGTATATATCTAATACAAAAGTATCAGGTGCGCAGGAAGAATAGGGTTAAGTATTTTCTTATAAGTGCAGCCTCAATCCTGGTTTTAGATAAACAGAAATCTGTCCTGCGCTCCGGTATACAGCCTCAGCACCCGTAGGTGTCAGTGTGAGCCACTCAAGAGCGGAGTGAGAGGGGCAAATGCAGACCACTAGGGTACATCGGGGCTAGGAGGGAGATCCCTTACCTCTGAGTGCTCTCCGATCTGGGTCCTGCTCTCTTCTGACCCCCGCTTCTCCCGCGTGCATCCGTGAGAAATGTAGAGTAGATTGGAAGAAAATCCGGCGCTACTGCAAGGGGCAAAGAGCCAGGCAACTTCCGGTTTGTAAGAGAGAACTTTATTCCGACATCACACACACAAAACCAGGCTACACCTCAGTCTCCCCCTCAACGCGTTTCACGCTATGGAACAGCGCTTCGTCTTGGTGAGGATCAATCCTGGTTTTAACACAAAAACCTGGATATCTATACAAAGTATTGCATTCGGCACAGTAATAAGAAAAAGTCCATTAATACAAAAATCCTAGTAAGGGAGGGACTGACATTGAGTGTTGATAGTAGATCATAGAGAGTTCTGAATTCGTCAGGTATCAATAGAGCATATCGATGTTGCTGGAACTTGAAAAAGTGTTGTGTAGAGAAAGTTAATGATAACTTGCAATGTTGCAAGCAATAAATTGGTGTAAAACTGTATTGGTGTATATCAATTCTCTTCTCCGAATCTCTGATTCTGTGCCCCGCTTGTTAAATACCTTCTGCTTAAAGTCCAAAAGGAAGCAAATGTAGCTGATGTCTGTGGCTTTATGCTGGAAATGATGTTCTCCGTCGCCTGAGTTGTAAACCGCTCAGGATCCCCGGTTGTGTTCGGACCTTCACGCTGATAGGACTGCCAGTCCCCTCTGCCTTTATTAATCGGCGTTGCAGCGCCTCGGCTTTTCCGCCAAGTCGTCCCCTCATGGAGTGTCTTGTACTGGCGTCTCCCTGGTCCCGGAGATAGAGAAGGAATCACCTCACTGCAGCTGATTTCCAACCGCACGTTGACCTAAGCATACCGCAAGCCCCCTACAAGAGCACCAGCTCAGCTCAAGTGTTTCGCCGAGCAAGGAGCACTACGTTCCGCCTCCCAGCAGGATGCCACGTCACAATACTGAGGAGGATCCTCAGTCACAAGGTGCCGAAGGTATAACTGGAGATGTATAGCAAAAAGAAAACAACTCCAAACACTCAAAATTCTTTTGAACTTGTATTGTGAAAAGTAGACCATACAAATGTACATATACAATGGACAAGTAGGTATGCTCAAACAACCCTATACGTTTCGCCTCATCTAGACTTCATCAGGGATATAAAGATGTCAATTGGATAGGTTGGTTGATAGGAAGATTGTCAATCCAATCAGATTTAGTCTATTGCAACCAATCACGACACTAATGAGCAGATACTTCACAGGGAGAAATATTTGTATGAATACAACTCACATTATGATGTTATAAACAATACAATATCATAGATATTTTAATAAACAAACAATGCATGACAATAAAATTATATATATTGCGAACTTCAAAGTTAATTTTTAATAACTGGGTGAACTTTTCAGTTAATGAACGAAAAAATGGCTAATTAGCGAAAAAGTTCACAGGCCTCTTTCTATATATATTTTTTCAAATTCCAAAAACAATCCAGTTCCAACAAAACCAAAACATGAGTGAAAGTGTGTGCGTATATATGCATGTCATTTCCCAGAATCCCTTGCTGTAGTGGAAGCACTGCATGCTAGGTGATAATGGTGAAAGGCAGGGTTGCAGACTTCATCTCAGTAGACAGCTCTTATACTGAAGGCGGATCTCTCTCTCTCTCTCTCTCTCTCTCTCTCTCTCTCTCTCTCTCTCTCTCTCTCTCTCTCTCTCTCTCTCTCTCTCTCTCTCTCTCTCTCTCTCTCATTTTTAAATTAAAAGTCAAGATCATGGGCTTTAGCGGCTTTCTCTCACAGATCTGCTCATGCACAATATATCAGACACGTGAGATTCTTTTTTGGCTATATTATTTTATATTACATATAATATATATCTGCTTCAGTTAGTTGCATAATATTTAATCCCAGTTGCAAAATGTAAAACCTGCCCTTTTCTTTTTTTTTTTTTCTCCTCTGTATCAAAGTTAAGGTATTAACATTTCAAAATTATACGAAACAAAAAATGTTTTAAATTGCTGGTTATTTCTATTGTACAGACAATGAGCTTTATGGATGAATTCCGTGGCTTAGACAGAGACATTGAAGGATCTCCCAAACGCTGGAAAAAGGTTGTTGAATCAGAATGTCCAGAGAGAGAGAGACTGCCACAAGAGTGGAAAAACAAGAGTTCTCTGCAAAAAATGATTATGATGCGTGCTCTTAGGCCTGATCGGATGACATATGCAGTCAGGTATTTTGTTGTAGACTTTAATAAAAACAAACGAACTGAGAAAAGTAAATAGTGAACATATCCTCACATATATGACAGACTTTCGATACCTACCTACCTTGGCTTATTTGATCTTCGCTCCGGGCTAAGTCATCCAAATCACTCTATCACAGGGACAGATTGAAACAATCTTTTTTTTTTTTGGGTACCGTACAAATAACATGATAATTGGAGAAAGAAACAAAATAAAACGGTATTGGTCGGCTATAGTGACCCAGAGGCATTTGATAAGCTATACATATTTTAAACATGAATTGAAGTAACTAATATTTTGGTCCATAGTTATAAAGCAGTGCTACTCCAAAATACATATGGCCCTTTCAAGTGGATAGATTGTAAGGTGTCTTGCAGCGTGAATGGTTTCTGATAAAGAAGCACTTTTTAGTAAATATGGCCCTGTGTCTTAGATTATTGCTGCTTGTTCAGGTTTATTTGTAATTCCTATACATGTTATTTTGCTGTAACATTAAACGTGTTGTGGTATAAGTTGATGACACATGAAGCTTTTCTATGGTCGGGTAAAGATCACACTCTGTTTTCTGCATGGCTTTAAATGAAAAGGAAAATACTATCTGGCTTGGTTGTAAATGACCTACAATGTTCATTTACACAGAAACTTTGTTGAAGAGAAACTGGGAACAAAGTACGTGGAGAGGCGTAAAACAGAATTTGCAAAATCATTTCAGGAGAGTGGTCCTGCTGCACCTATTGTTTTTATCCTGTCTCCTGGAGTTGATGCCTTAAAAGACGTAGAATCACTCGGTATGAATAATCTACTGGTATATTACAGCATGCTTTGCCGCTTGGGTGCAGGTGTGTGTTATGTTATCATTGGCATATCTGCTTATGGCTACGGCCCCAGTCCTCACTGCTGCACGCGCGCCTGGCGGCATGGCGGTGTGTGCAGAGACTACAGCCCCAATCGGCGGTCTGTAGGGGAGCTCTAGGGGAGCGTTGGGGGGGAGGGAGGCGGGGCCATGATGGGGGGCACGGCTGTGACAGGGAATATCTACCATGCCACTGGCTGTGCGCTAACCACATCGTGGCACGGGAAGATTAAATTCTTGTCTTACCTGCTAGCGTACACGTCACAGCGCTTTGCGCGCCCACACACACACAGCCACTGGGGCCTGCCCCATAGAGGACTGTGCTGTCTGGTGCGCACGCTGTTGCGCATGACCACTGGGGGCTCAGCCTATGGCAGGAGTTCTCAACTACAGTCCTCAAGACCCCCCAACAGTTCCGTTTTTAAGGATATCTCTGCTTCACTCAAAGACTTAGCCATTGATTGAGCCACCGGTGCTGAAGCAGGGATATCCTGCAAACCTGACCTGTTGTGGGGTCTTGAAGACTGGAGTTGAGAACTCCTGCATTATGGAGAAGATTTAGGTTTTCTTCATGTTTGTTTTATGTTAAATGAAAAACGAATACCATAGAATCATTTTGTTGGATTTAAAAGTTATCCATGAAAAATAAAAATACAGCAATGTTGCTTTCAGAGGTTTGAAGATAAAAGCAAACACAATGCTCAAACCTCTGAAAGCAACATTGCTGTATGTAGATATATTTAAAAGCATTGATTTTTACACGAGCAGCTGAAGGAGCAGAGCCACTGAGGGTTTGACCACTTCATTTATTTTTCTCATTAACCTTTCACTGACTGTGTGGACTCTTGGTGCTCATTTGCAAGCTGCTTTCTTGCAAGCTGTGTTCAGCTTTAACTGTACCATTAGTGGATTCTTGCTGCCCTGCTATTAGCTGTTTAGCTGTATTTAGCCCCACCCCTCACTTTGTGACATGCCCATTTGTGATACTGGTTTCTGCAAACACATTTGATTTATTTCTGGTTCATTTTATTATTAAATGTTTATTCTGCATTACAACTGTTTTCATCATTTAGCTATTAGACAGTGAGTGCTGGTACTTACGTAGATTTGTTAGTACTATACAGGGGAATAAGGGTCCCCTTTTGTTCCGTGCACCCTGCAGTTGCATATATTTAACACCATCAGAGTGCTGTCTATCGTCCCCTTTTACCCATTGATTTTTATGTGTTATACTTTTCCAGTATAGAAGTGATGCGAATCACAGATTATTTTTTTTCAGGTACAAAGAACAACGGTTGCAACAATGTCTGCTACATCTGTACTTTTATTGAAATAAAAGTACAGATGTAGCAGACATTGTTGCAACCGTTATCGCCCAACAAGGGAGCCACGAGTTGCAAAATCACACGGTTTTGCTAATTCATTGTGTGATAATGGGTGCAATACCGTCTGCTACCTCGGTATATCAGATATCATTAATGTTTGTTCAAATCCAAACAATGAGCATGTAAATTATTTTCATTATAAACATTTACATAGGAAATACAGCAAAAAAATGCAACTGTATCGTTTAATTTAATTTTATTATTAACCATTCTACTTGTTCTTTGCATCTTAAAAAAAAAAATCTGTGATTCGCATCACTTCTATACTGGAAAAGTATAACACATAAAAATCAATGCTTTTAAATATATCTAAATACTTTTGAAGTAGACCAATATTATTTACACAATCACATGTAACCACTATCATAAATGTGTACTGTTATCCCTTACTATTCCTCTGTAAGGATCCATAATATGTTTATTTTTTCCAGTGCAATGTTGACAGTGTTTTCCCCACTCTCATTTGTTGTTGTGTATGGTTGATGTGATTGCCTGTTCTATTTAGGGGACAGACTTGGATGTACCATTGACTCTGGAAAACTTCACAATATCTCTTTGGGTCAAGGGCAGGAAGTTATAGCAGAAATAGCTATGGAAAAGGCATCAAAAGAAGGCCACTGGGTTATACTTCAAGTAAGTCAATGCTATTCATTACATGAGTGCTGCATTGCAGAGCTAAAAAGTAAAGCTTTGCAAAATAATACAGTGTTTCTACAAAATGCTTTTGTGAAGCAAACTTGGGTAGACATCCAAATATTTTTTTCAATGACAAGTGCTTTGTATCTTCTAATATGGCCTTGCTCTAAAGGCACAATTTTGTATTGTTTTTTTAATTATTTTTTTTGCAATCATATTGATCATTATCTGCAATAATATTTCTACGAATTTGGACCAATTTGCATTCCAGATTGTTCAATGCACTATCGATTTATTTCTTCTATTATATAATGGACAATTATATACAGTAGCTCAAATGATTGTTAACTTGTATAACACACTGAACAAATTCAAGCGGGAATATTAAATTGTTGCGGTTGCTTTATGCTGCATTCTATGCTGAATTAAACTAATTCACATGGTTTTACTCAACTCCCTTTAAAAGCATTATCTCGAGATTATTATTATAGTAACCATGGTCTCACCATTTTACACATATAATTATGCAGGCAATTTAAATGATAATGTATAGAGAGACGTGCAAAACATTTACACATATTCGCGAATTGCAATTTTTTTTCCTCTAGAAGCTGTTAAAATGGCAGAAATTGCTAAGTGCCATCGTGATTAAAATAGACCCACAAAGTGACACAATTTTGCGTTTCAGGTTTCGTAACTTCAATGCAATTTGCTGATTTTCACAGTCATTGATGAAAGTTTTTGTCGATGTGCACATTTTTAAATATATTTGTGTGCACATTTCTAAAGCAAGCCAGCTCCATACATACTGTAACAGGGAAGGTGACATAGACAGGACTAAGAATACTTAATATAGTGTAGATATTAGAGGAAGTCTCCAGTTTAAGACCCCTACGAATATGCTGTGAAGCTTTCTTGCCCTTGCTTGGGAAGATTTCAGCTAAATTCGGGTGAATGGAGCTAAAATGTTCCTGAGCAAAGTGAAGGTAGCTTCACAGCATATTGAATAGAAGCTTCAGATCTTAAAGCAGCAATCCCTCCTTGTTTTTTTTTGTTTTTTTCAACTTGTGTTTTATTATTTTTCAAAACATAAAAGGAGGTAGAGGGGAAGGGGATGGGGATATAGAAAATAAAAAGGGTAGGTAGGAAGGGGTAGGGGAATACATCCGTAATTGTCTCCACGCAGGGAGCGCTCAATCAATTATATGTATACATACACTTTATAGAATAGGAGTACAACCAATCTGATTAATAGGGATCTCTGAATTCACAGTCTAAATCAAATTTGGGTTTTGCCATACATATGTCGCCCAAGTTGTCAGAAAATTATATCTATCGTGAATTAAACTAGTAAGTCTCTTCATAGTCATAACAAGATTAATTTTTGGATTACAGTTGTCATTGGTGGGGAGTCATTCTGCTTCCAATATTTTGCGATCATTGCTTTTGCTGCCGAGAGAATTTGCGTTATTAAATAGTCTACTTTCCTTTCAAGACCTTCTATAGGTGTTAGTAAAAGCACAGTTTTCATATCCCATCTCAGATCTAGACCTAAAACCCCTTTTACTAATCTTCTAATTCTTCCCCAAAAAAGAATAATCTTGGGGCATGACCACCAGATATGTTTGAACGTGCCTAATTGTCCGCAGTTACGCCAGCACATTGGGGAAGTTAGTGGAGAAAGAGTGGAGGCGTGCAGGCGTGTAGTACCATATTGGGAGAATTTTCAGGTTCATTTCTCTAACTGCTGGGCATCTGGAATCTCTGGCTATTCTGTCGTAGATTTCCTCCCAGTCCCCCTTCTTGTTTTTAATGTTTAATCCTCTATTTGTTTTTTGTTTTTACAAGATGGGAACAGGTGGGGGGGAAACACTCGAGCTGAACTGCATATTTTGAACTCCGGGGACTCCCTGGTCCTCAAGATACTTATGGGTGAAGTTAATGGGTTTCAATCGTCGTCTATGGGAAACAAAACGGCTGCCAAACCTCGGACCAATTTAGGAAGAGGCGCCATATTTGGTTGTGGCTTATTACTGGACGTCCATTTAAATCCCATTGAAAAACCAGGATGTAATACTGGTAACTTCACCGATAAGCATGGTGGGAACCGGGGAACTCTGGAGCTGAAAATAGAGCAGTTCAGCTCTGAAGGACCTCCGGTTCTAACGCTGTAAAAGAAAGGAGAGCTTGTTAGGGGGAATTGCTGCTTTAAAATCTAAAATGTTACATTTCTAATCCAAAGTATAAATGGTTGTTCTCTAGAAAGCTAACTCTGTTCACAGAATATTCACCTGGTAGCCAAGTGGCTAAGCACATTGGAGAAGTTATTAGAAAAGCACAGTGAAGGAAGTCACCCTGAGTACCGTGTGTTCATGAGTGCGGAACCTGCCCCAACACCTAAAGAACACATTATTCCACAAGGGATCCTAGAGAATGCTATTAAAATTACCAACGAACCCCCAACTGGAATGCTCGCTAATCTACATGCAGCTCTGGATAACTTTGACCAGGTTAGTAAACTATTATCCTGCTCAAATAGACGGTTTATATAAATGTTTTACATTAAGAACAAAGTGCTAGGAGGGAGTAGGAGGCGTATTTCAGTACAATGTATAGGCCTATGTTCACTATGCTGTGAAGTTACTTCTCCATGTCAGGGAAGCCCATGAATTAGCTTCATTTTTATGGGTCGCAGTAAGAGGCTTCCCTGACATGAAGAAGCCAATTGACAGCATTGTTATTAAGGGCAATGCAATTTAAAGTAAGAATTAAAGCTTGCACATTGTAGCAGTAAGCTGCTTGTGACTGAGGAACTGTGACAGAAATGCAGCACATATCCCATCATTTAGATGTTTGGTTTGTAAAACAAACACTCAGGCACATCAAAGGAAAAAAACTTCTCAAAGCACCAACATTACTGATCATTAGAATAAACATCTAAGTCTTTGTTACTTGCAATTGATTTCCGCTTTGTATGTGCGTGTTTATATATTTTATTATCACAGATTTATAAGGAGAATAATATAATATGACACAAAACAAATTTAACACATGGAGATACGATATGTATGGAGTCCTTAGAAATGCAGATTATGTTATAATGCAGATTAAAATGCTAGTTTAATTTGCTGATTAGTAAATGAATTGGTTGATTCTCTTCTCAGAACATCCTTGATCAGTGCACTCGGGAACAAGAGTTTAAGACCATCTTGTTTTCATTGTGCTATTTTCATGCTTGTGTTGCTGAACGCCGTAAATTCGGCCCTCAGGGGTGGAACAGAAAGTATCCTTTCAATATTGGAGACCTCACAATATCTGTGAGTGTTCTCTACAACTATTTGGAAGCAAACTCACAGGTACTGTATATTGTGCTTTGTGTTTTATTCTATTTGACAGTATAGCTGACGTGTTTTTAAAAACTATTTACATCAAGATTTCATCTATGAGAAACTCTCATGTTGATCTATTAAAATCATCATCAACCTACAATCTAAAATATATATAGCGAGAGAGCAGGAACGCCTTTTAGGAATACCGACCAACAAGGGCAAGTGCATGCATCAAAAATAATAAACCATGGTAAACACTTTACCCAACTGAAGTCTTGATGAATACGACATAGCACTGCATGATGATCAAAAAAGAATATATTGTAATAAAAAATAAAAAATGACAGTTCAATAAGTAACCTTCTTCACTGCCCTGATAATTTTTTATAGATCATATGTGTTAATATCATAATATGTTGATATATTATTAGTATATCATGGACAGTATGTACACATTTTATTTATTTCTACAATTGTTTTCCTTGGCTTTTTCATTCTTTGTGAAATACTGTCGTTTTTTTATATCTGTTTAATGCTGTATAGTGGTTGCTAGAGAAGGCTGGCGGGACCCTCATAAACGCCACCACGAATATAGTGTTCACAATCTTGCTGCACACGCACAGACTTCAGAGTAGTAAAGAAGACATGCAAGTCATTTTAATATGCAGATGTGACAAACCGTGCCGCATCTGAATGATAAGACTTCAATGTCTTCTTCACTAAAGTTTGTTTGTGTGCGGCAAGATTCTTGAACAAAATGTCAAAGCATCCAACATCAAATACATGATTTAACCATAAATGTATTTATTTATAAAATGTTTTACCAGGAAGTAATACATTGAGAGTTACCTCTCGTTTTAAAGTATGTCCTGGGTAAATGTCACAATTATGTGATTGCCTCTTTTAAAAGAAGTAAATACTGCATATTTATTGATATTAGACATTATACTATGTTAAATTATGAAAGAAGTGTCAAATCCAACAGAGTATATATTAAGTTGCAGATATCTCATTTTTTCCGTTAACTTTATTGACCTTGCTAAGTGAAAAGATGCCTTCTTAGAAATGTCAAACTGATGGATGCAATTAGGATTAAAGGACCTCATTCAATCTGCTATGAAGCAGTCTTCTTTCCCCCTGGGAATGGAGCTGAAATCTTCCTGGGCAATGGAAAGGTGGCCTCACAACATTGATTAGTTTAGCATAATGTACAAAGAACGCATGCTCTGTAACAATTCAATTTCTTAATATAATTTACAATGCAAACCATATTGCTTTCAGGTTCCATGGGAAGATCTCCGTTACTTGTTTGGGGAAATCATGTATGGTGGTCACATCACTGATGACTGGGACAGAAGACTTTGTCGTACATATTTGGAAGAGTACATGCAACCCAATCAGGTAACAATAAGCGCACCAGGAAAAAATAGGTTTCCAGAGTTAGAGCTCCCTCTTCTGGGTTCTGGACTAATAAAATGCACTTTCTGTGTATTGAAAGTGTACAATTCTATTTCATGAACCTTGATTTTTCCTGAAGCCAGGCATACACACCTGATTTCACCCACGCCTCCCTGCCATCTCTTCCCCTGTAAAGTGTGTTAACCCTTAAGTTATTTGACTAACCTTAAAACTTGCCCCACAAATCAAGCATCCCAATAGTCTGCGCTCATGGTCACTACTACACCCATTGTGACCAAGCACTGCCATCTACAGCACTTCTACCCTGTCATTTACCCTCACCTGCTGTCTCTGTAAGTTCCCCGTCAAAACTCTCAGATTGTAAGCTCTTCTGGGAAGGGATTTCCTTTCCTATTGTCTGATTTTGCTGCACTTATTGTATTATTATAATTCCCTGTACTGTATTCTTTGTGAAGAGCTGAGTACACTTTTGGCACTATATAAATAAAGACATACAATACATTTTCTTGTTGGACCATATGTGGTTCCAATAAATTGTACACATATTGTATACAGATCTAATATTTATATTAAATTAGAACCAATGGATAAGACATATATTGTAAGCACTAAATGTAACCAGAGAGGACAGCACAATTTTGGAATTTCTGGAAATAAATGCTGGCGTATCTGGTGGCCCCTGATACCAGCATCTTATGTTCTTTTTTTTCCCTGTTGTACACATTCAGTAATATACATTGATACACATACTGACACACCGATGCATTCACATTAATGCACTGATACACACAGACCCTGATACATAAAGCTAAAGATGTACACCGACTTGCACATGCATTAATAGTCATGTAAGACGATACACTCAAACCCACATGTGCTTATATACTGTTACATACTGCTGAAATAGTAAGCCTGTGCTTATTTGCCTATATGAATGCGATAAACCTTATTATTGTTAACCCAAAATGATAGAACTGCATAATTTTGTTTACAGAATTTGCATCTTTTTCTCCTTAAAAAAAAAAAAAAAAAAACATTTGCTTTAGGAAAAGGAAAAGAATCTCTCCCTTACATTAAAATATAAATGCAATTAATTTGTACTAAAATGATGACAATCATGTCGTACTCGTGAGAAACCATTTGGCTATTGATAAATGACCCTAATCAAATTTGCTTTAATTTAGATTTGTTCTATCCACTGTTCAGTGACTTTGACACCAAACAATATAAATGACCAGATATTTTCTTTCTTGCTTGGTGTTTAAATGGGAATTGATATTTAGGATATACAGTAGGTTTCAGCGTAGAGAAAGAGACCCAGCTAACACAATCCTCTTTCCAAGATTTAAAAGTAACTATATGCATAGATATAAGTGCATTAGATTTGCATAATTGTTGAAGCAAATAATTGTAAACTCATTTAGCTGAATATTTACTTTTTATGGGTCACTCAGCATGGATTTATGAAGGATAGATCATGCCAAACTAACCTTATTTGTTTCTTTGAGGAGGTAAGTAGGAATTTAGACCAGGGTAATGCAGTTGATGTGGTCTACTTAGATTTTGCAAAGGCTTTTGATACAGTTTAACACAAGAGGTTGATTTACAAAATAAAGCAAATTGGACTCATTAAAAATATATGCACCTGGATTGAAAACTGGTTGAAGGACAGACAACAGAGGGTTGTCATAAATTGAACTTTTTCAGGTTGGGCTAAGGTCGTGAGTGGAGTACCTCAGGGATCGGTACTGGGATCCCTGCTTTTTGACTTGTTTATTAATGACCTTGAGGTTGGCATCGAGAGCAAAGTCTCCATCTTTGCTGATGATTCTTAATTGTGTAAGGTAGTAAAATCAGAGCAGGATGTAATTTCTCTCCAGAAGGACTTGGGGAGACTGGAAACTTGGGCAGGTAAATGACAGGTGAGGTTTAATACAGATAAATGTAAGGTTATGCATTTGGGAAGCAAGAATAAACAGGCGACTTACAAATTAAATGGGGATAAATTGGGTAATCCTTGATGGAGAAGGATTTAGGAGTGCTTGTAGACAGCAGGCTTAGCAATAGTGCCCAAAGTCATGCAGTAGCTGCAAAGGCAAACAAGATTTTATCTTGCATTAAACGGGCAATGGATGGAAGGAAAGTAAGCATACAGTAATTATGCCCCTTTACAAAGCATTAGTAAGACCACACCTTGAATATTGAGTACAATTTTTTGGCACCACTCATTAGAAAAGACATTATGGAACTAGAGAGAGTGCAGAGAAGAGCCACCAAATTAATAAAGGGGATAGACAATCTAATTTATGAGGAGAGGCTAGCTAAATTAGATTTATTTACAATAGAAAAGAGGCGTCTAAGAGGGGATATGATAACCAGTGTTCGACAAACCTATACATTTGCTCGCCCCGGGCGAGTGGATTTAACCCCCGGGCGAGTAAATATTGGCCCAAGCAGCACACGTTTGGTACTAGGTGGCGAGTAGATTTTTTTGTGTGGCGAGTAGATTTTTTGGTGATTTGTCAACCACTGATGATAACTATATACAAATATATTCAGGGACAGTACTTGGAGCTTTCAAAAGAACTATTCATCCCAAGGAAAGTACAAAGGACTCAGGGGCATCCCTTAAGGTTGGAGGAAAGAAGATTTCACCAGCAACAAAGGAAAGGGTTCTTTACAGTAAGGACAATTAAAATGTGGAATTCATTACCCATGGAGACTGTGATGACAGATACAATAGATTTATTCAAAAGAAAGGTTGGACATCTTTTTATAAAGGAAAGATATACAGGGATATACAAAATAAGTAAACATGGGAAGAATGTTGATCCAAGGAGTAATCCGATTGCCAATTCTTGGAGTTAGGAAGGAATTTATTTTTCCCCTTATGAGATATCAATGGATGATATGACACTGGGGTTTTTTGTTTGCTTTCCTCTGGATCAATAAGTAAGTATAGATATAGAATAAAGTATCTGTTGTCTAAATTTAGCAGAGGTTGAACTTGATGGATGTATGTCTTTTTTCAACCTCATCTACTATGTAACTATGTAACTCCAAAGCACTCTCTGATTTATCTGCCAGATATATTGTGCATGAGCAGATCTGTGAGAGAAAGCCGCTAAAGCCCATGATCTTGACTTTTAATTTAAAAATTCCAATTGCAGCACCACAGTGAGTCAGAAACATTGAGAGAGAGAGAGAGAGAGAGAGAGAGAGAGAGAGAGAGAGAGAGAGAGATCCGCCTTCAGTATAAGAGCTGTCTACTGATATGAAGACTCTGCCATTTCAGCCAGTTGGATCAAAACATGACCTTGACTAGATACAGCCTAATGAATTCTTCTGAAGATGCTGGAAAGCTGAAAGAGGCAGCTGGTGTAAATAACTGTTACATTTATTATCGTGTAGCCATGCTTTCCTTTCCCATAAAGCAATGAAATCAGATGATGATGATATTATTAGACCACCCCTGTCTATGTGTGGTATGTTCAGTAGGTGGGCTAACATGCCCATGATAGTCACTGGAAAAATTATGATGGTACTAATCTTTCTCATCACTGGTGGTTACCTGTAGTGTATTGAGTTTCAGCATCTTTGGCACCTAGGACATGAATCACAGTTCTGATCTTGGTAGGAGAGGAAATGTCCATTGCAACCCACAGTTTAATAAATAAATAAAAACTGGATAAAGCCGGGTGGTAGTAATCCTAACTTCATTAATGCTTGTGAAATAGAGCCTTCAAATACCCCGATAGTACAATAAAATGTCAAGGAGAAATATAAGGGAATCCTAAACACACAAAGCCAGGTTTTAAAGAAAGTCAGAGGCAGGCTAAGTGGGTAACATTATATGCAATCACACCAAGGTTTAGGAGGACACACTGTTGGCTTGCATCCAATATTGCAAACATCCATCTTACCAAATCATTATGGAATTCGTTCTTCTTTGAGGAGATTTAGGAAACATGAGATTGTACCCTTTTGTTCTGTGATGTGATTTGATGCCCATTTTAAGCCGTCAACTACTTGACCCTTAATATTATTCATGCTGTAAGTTAGTGAAACTTACTACATGGAGCAGTAATGCCAGCATGCATTGAGTCGGACTTCCTCTTGATCTCTTGTAACAAAGCCTGAAAAGAATTGCTGGGACAAGAGAATTAAGGACAATGATCCTGCTGGTTAGAGCACAGGAAACTTAGATCTGAAGAAACCCTGCAAAGAGGGATTATTTCTGTTTTCTGTCAGATTCAATGAAACTCTGTTACAGCACAAATCTGAGGGTCCCCAGTGAATAGAGGGGAACAAAAATAACAGGTAAAATAAAAGAACAACAAGAGCTATTTGATGCCACTCAAAGGTTTATGCTATATTAGCTTTGCTACTTTTCTCTATACAAAAAGTCATTGGCAATTTTCTTGAAATATCAAAAATCTCTACAAAAATCTCCAAGGGATGAGTGACACATTGAATGTTTTTTTTTCTTCCTTGCTGCAGTTTGATAGAAAGCTCGTTTTAGCTCCTGGATTTGTGGTACCCTCTAACCTTGATTATCAAGGTTACCATAGATACATTGATGAAATGTTACCACCTGAGAGCCCGGTCCATTATGGCCTACACCCCAACGCAGAAATTGAATTCTTAACGGTGACTTCAGACAACCTCTTCCATACATTGCTAGAATTGCAGTCACGGGATTCTATAAACGGTGAAGGAGCGACACAGACTGAAGAAGAAAAGGTTAGTGGAAAGAGGCTTGTGAATGTTTAAGATTACTTTATTCTGTATCTTTTTGCGATTTAATTTTTTTGATCTTGGACACAATATGTAATCTTTCTCGCTTGCCTGATAACTTTTCAGTTAAGATAAGCACAAAATAATACTGATTTAACCCCCTTCTACCCCATATTTTTAGCCTTATGTTTACAATTCATTAATTCTGTTGAAACACGCAGATCATTTTTACAGATAGGCTGAAATATTCAAATAGGTTTTAATGTAGTATACTTTTTGTTTACTCACAGCACATTAATGTATCTATAATAATATTTATTCATCAATGAGCTCAAAATACCATATTGCTTAGCCAAGTAAAATGAAATGAATTTTTTTTTGTTGTAGCGTTCTGCAATACAGTACATTGCAGAACCAAGCCTCGTTTGTCTGTTGCACCAAATAAAATGTTGTTTGATGCATTATTGCCACTTGAAGACGTTTGGTTTAGACCAGCAAAAAAGACATCCATGCATTATTGGCATATGCAGGCTTTTAGTTTTAATCCCAAATTATTGTAGACCATTATTTATCAAGTACCACTCATTTTACTTGAGAGTTTAATAAAGTGTAACATTTTGATCTGAGGATGATCTAATAGTGGAAACGTCAGTCATATGAGCATTCATTAAATTGTTTGTTTATCTCTTGTTCCTTTTCATATCTGTGCGTTGTTAGGATAATTTCCTTTCTCCTGTTCTGCATTTGCAGCTGGACCACTGACCATACTTGCCTTGCAGTATTTTTATGTGCATCTCCACTTCTTTAAAACTATTTTAAAGGCATTAGAGATTAAATCTATTCTAATCAATGTAAGGAAAAAAACACAGATTTTCTCAATATTGCTTTTTAGCCATCGATTTCATGTTTCCTCAATGATTCGTCTCCTTCTTTTCATACTGTAGCATTTCTTTCATATTATTTTTATTGTCGGGAGTATATTCAATGGCTGATGTTTTTCTCTTGCATAAAATAATGGTTTTGTTGAATATTCATTAAATAAATATGGGATACATTTAAAAAATAGGATAGAATATATAATAATAATATAAGACCAAATGTAGTTTTCTCAAAATCTCCCGGACTCTTAAAATCTATTCATATAAGGAATATGTTTGTGGTTTAGGAATTTATATCTCCCATTGAAAACGGAAAATAAAAAAACACTTTGGTGCATAGTAATGTGTAATATTGTACAAATCCCAATAATCTGTCTAGTTAGAAAGTGTAGTTTTTCTCTATATCTCACACAAGGATTGTTCCCATTCGAAACTAGGTGTGACCCCTAGTACTTTGGATTTTCTTATAATACATTAGCAGTAGTTACATGTTAAGTATAGGCATCATAAGGCCCATGTTTATTAGATTGCTACATAAAATACAGAAATATAGTACTTTTTTCTGCACTCATTCCATTAATTAAATTGAGTGGTTAAGTACTGCATATAGTCATGCTCACAAACATAATGCATTGCTTTAAATTACACAATGGCATGAGACATGTTGTATTTTGTTTTGCAGGTTAAAGCATTCTTAGATGATATTCTTGAGAAACTCCCAGAAGGATATAACATGTCAGATATAACTTCCAAAACAGCAGAGCGCTCCCCATATATTCTTGTTTGTTTCCAAGAATGTGAGAGGATGAACATTCTGATACATAAGATCAGACATTCTCTAAAGGAGCTTGATCTTGGTCTTAAGGTATGTGTGCAAGTGTTACACAGTTTAGATTCAGTGGCCTAAAGTCATCAAAAAGCATTAGCCCAAAAATGCGGTTATATACATAGGCAAGATAAGCTAAACTAACATGGAATAAGTGATAAAACAATAACTATTACACATGTAACTCGATTTTAAGCCCTTAGTGATCAAGTGATCAGCTAGTCATTGGTTTCCATGACTAGCTGACCACTAAGGGCTAGAAAGGGGCTATTTAACTAAATCAATACTACCTACGTGACTAGCAAAGCATTGCATGGCAATGCCTTACTAAGTGCTAAGGCAAACAAGGAGTTAACCCTGACAACCACCTCCTCCAGGGACATTACTACCCTCCCTGGGGTAACTACCCCAACACACACCTCCCCTACCCTAACCCATCCACCTCCCCTACCCTAACCCACCCAACAAACACCTCCCCTACTCTAACCCACCCAACAAACATCTACCCTAACCCACCCAACAAACACCTCCCCTACCCTAACCCACCCAACAAACACCTCCCCTACCCTTACCCATCCAACAAACACCTCCCCTACCCTAACCCACCCAACACCCACCTCCCCTACCCTAATCCACCCACCTCCCCTACCCTAACCCATCCAACAAACACCTCCCCTACCCCAACCCACCCAACACCCACCTCCCCTACCCTAACCCACCTCCCCTACCCTAACCCACCCACCTCCCCTACCCTAACCCACCCAACAAAAACCTCCCCTACCCTAACCCCTCCAACAAACATCTACCCTAACCCACCCAACAAACACCTCCCCTACCTGAACCCACCCAACACCCACCTCCCCTATCCGAACCCACCCAACACCCACCTCCCTTACCCTAACCCACCCAACACCCAGCTCCCCTACCCTCCTCTACCCTAACCCACTCAACAAACACCTATCCTAACCGACCCAACAAACACCTCCCTTACCCTAAACCACCAAACAAACATCACACTCCCCTCTTGGGTTATGGTCAATAGTCCTATTAGACAAATGTGGATAATAGGGCTTTTGGCCACTAAACACACAATACATAAATGTAGTAAAAATAAATAAATACAGACATTAACATTTAAAATACATTATAAAAACATAACTAGACATATAATTTGAAACATTAAACCATTGAGTGTCAGTATGGCTAGTAGGTCCACTCCATGAGAGCCTGGGTAGCCACACTGGGTAGCCGCATCCAATGGAAGCCAGTAATAAAAGATTGGCACTTTCCCCATCCATGTTGAAGGCTGTCCTCATCTTCACAACTGATAGATCCCTGAAACCATTCCTAAAAACGGGACGATGCCCAACTATAAATAAACCATAAAAGTAATCCAAAGGCCTGTTGACCCCCCAAAAAGTGCAGAAATAAACATTCCATTAAAAAGATCAATCCAAGCCCATTGGCCTAATTGTAATCCAAAGGTCTGATTGCATATTTATAAATGAGCCCCATCCATGGGCTTATAATAGGGATCCTCAACTTACCCGACACCCTTGATCCTGTTTAAAGATTCTTCAAATGTTGCTAATCAGGGGGAGCTTGGTTGGCAAAATGTGTTATGTCATCATAAATGGAGGGAAACACATGGTACAGCAACCACTATGATTGGTTGCTCTACCATGTGACCCTATGACACCACTTGTGCAATGGCCTTAGCCACTATAAAAGGCCAGGACTCTCGCAGAAAACCAGAAGTCACTGAAGAGGCCACATCTGGTGGCTGAAGACATCGGAAAGAAGAAGATAATTAAGAAATATTCACCTAGGAAGAATCCTCTATTAATGGAGGATCAAGGGTGTCGGGTTAAATTGCGGGTCCCCATTACAAGCCCATGTATAGTGTTTACAAATAATAAAAAGCCCATGTATAGGGATTACAAATAGGCTAACAGGCCTGGATTTATTTGTTTTATAGAATTTTTATTGTTGCATTTTTATTGTTGCATTTTTGGTTCGATTATTTTGATGTTTTATTAATTTTTTGTTTTTTTGTGGCCATCAGGCCTTTGGATTACTTTTATAGTTTACTTATGGTTGGGCGTTGGCCCGTTTTTAAAAATGTTTCTGGGGGGGTATGGGGGCTACCAACCCTGAAGATGAGGATGGCAGTCAGCATGGATGTCAATAGAGTGTCAATCTTTTATTATTGACTGTCATTGAGTGCCAATGTGGTTAACTAGGCTCTCATTGACACAACATAGGTTGCTATACTGACACTCGATAGTTTAATAGTTAAAATATGTGTAATAATTTATGTATAATGTGTTTTTAATGGTGATGTCTGTATTGGTCTTTTTTGTACAGTATCTATGTATTGTGCGTTTACTGTCCATAAGCCCTATTAGCCACATTTTGCTAATAAGACTATTGGCCATTACTCTAGAAGAGAGAGTGATGTTTGTTGGATGGGAGGTGGAAGTACAGGGGTAGGTGCCCCAGGGAGGGTAATTAGGTCCCCAGGGGGGATAGTGGTAGTGCCAACCTCTTGTTTGCCTTGGCAGTTAGTAAGGCATTGTCATGCAATACCTACCTTAATAGTTACTTAGTTAGCCAGGGGGGTAAGTAGTGTACTACAGTTGTAGTTAAAGTTTTTAATCCCTTTGGAGCCTGTGATATACCTTGGTAGCCACAGGCATCAAATGGGTTGATGTATTTTCTGTCATATGTTTTCTAATTTATATGACATAAGCCGATGGTAGAATGGATTATTATTATTATGACGCTTCACCATTGCATCGCAATGTGGTAATTAATTCGTATTTATCAGTGGAGTTACTTTTACCGCAATGATCTTGACTTTGGTCATAACATTGCGGTAAAACCACCTTATCTATTTTTTTTTGATGGGTGTGATATTATCTCAGTTTTAACTGAGCTTGATGACACTAGGCCAGTACAGCATGTGAGATTCAGCATTTGATCAGCTGGTCAAATAAGGTGAGGTTCATGTTCATTCAATCAGTATATAATTAAAGGACTAGATGGGGACTTGTGTTTCTTAAGTGTTAAAACCCATGTAGCCTAGTCAGGTTCTCTTCGGTAATGTTTGCATCAAATTTAATACACGCTTCATACATTTTATTCAAGTTCAATAAACAAAATTACCACCAGCTTTGGTGTATGTTTAATTTGCACTAAAAAAAACAAAGAAATTAAAAGAAAGATAAAGACATTGATTCATACAATTATCACGTGTGTCTAGTAACCCCTCCCTAATGCACCAAATCACTCCCCACATTGATTGCTGATGCTAAAAGCAAGAAAATTACCCTAATGTGCAAAGCTTGTATATTTCTGTCGCTATTTGAAAAAAACATTGTCATCTGACTAAATATTGCTGAAAAAATAGCTAACACTTCTCATAAGTATTGTGAGTGACAGTTGCACTATAAAAGTGGAAACCTATATAAATATTGGGACATAGCTTTGAGCTACCAAAAGGTGCATTTTCTGACTACATTTGCAACATTACTTTGCTTTTTCAAGCCCCATTAGGGGAGGACACTGTAGGTGGCATGACATGTATAATCATACTCAAAGCTGCTTCTTTGTTGCAGCTCTACTATGGGACCCTGAAACTCAAATGCTGATAAAAGATTGCTGGGCAATCATCATGCTAAGGTGATTCCAGGCTGCAAAATAGTGCCAAATATGGATTGCATTTCGGCCCAGTTTTGCAGAGAGGAAGTACTTAGCACTGTGATTGTACAGCGATGTCTAAATGAGCCTCTTGGAGACTAAGCCAGCCTTTCAACCCTGGATGTGGTCCCTTTAGGATCAGTGTCTGCTTTTGGCATATTGATAGACAAGTGTGGGGACTTGATGTTCAAGCTGTGTCTGTGCTGTGTGCAAATGGAGAACTGATGTTTTCTAAGAATAAATAGAGAGAACGAGGAGACAATTCTCTTTGGGGAAAAAATATCTAATTCCTTTAAACCTTATGTCCTAAACATGAACATTCTGCAATGATTAATGCAAAAATAAATATAAGCCTTGGATCTTCAAAAATATACATATTTTTAAGGATGCAGAACTCCTTCCTAACAGTATATTTGCCAGGTCCATAAAATTGACCTAATGATGTCTCTATAATAGACAGTGAGGGAGGTTTTTTTTTACATACTGGTGGTCAGAGTGGTTAGTCCATATTGCTTGCAATGCATAATGATCCTGAATACCCCTCCAATCGTCCACATACACACAACTCTTACCTACATTAAAAAAAAAATATTGTAAACCCTTTAGCTGACAGAGGCACTTAAATTATTTCAGTGCGATATGTTGCTGGCCCACATTCCAATTAAGCGGTTCAATATTCCTTATGTGGATCCTTTATCCTGTCCTCCTTACTTTGTAACATACAATCAATATAATCAATACATTCTCTCCGTAGGAAAATATCTTTGGGATGTCAATGTTTTACTTTTTTGGAAAAGCTATTATTTTCAAACAGTAGTTTGCAAGTCTTTTATACCGTACCTCTAATGCCCTTGTCTTATATTTCATTATCATGAAAAAATTTCTAGGCAGAGAAGAAAAGGATGCAGAAAAATTATTTATAGATTGTACCATACCGTATGACACACAACAACTGAAATGCGGTAGTTACTACTTAATATTCCTTTAAACAAATTAGTTACATGACTTGTGAAAGCAGACAAACCTGCATTGTTCAGACATCAACATTCAGCACCTTGTGTATTTCTTTGAGAGGAAAAATTCACTCTTTGGCATTTATCATGTCATCTTATCACAGCCATATTCTGAAAAGCAAATAGCACACTAATGTTTTCTTTTGTTAGGGTGAGTTGGCAATCTCCTCCGAAATGGAGCAACTGCAGTCAGCCCTTTTTTTTGATAATGTCCCTGACACTTGGATGAAACTGGCATATCCGTCAACATACAGCCTGGCTCAATGGTAAGTCTGTAAGATGCTGTTGCTTTTCATAGAAAGACAAAAGCACTGACCATGGGTTATATCTTTTCAAAATAGCTTGTTCAATTTTCTATTGCATATGAGTAATACACAATTGTTACTCGTGAATATAATATCATGAACCATTTTATGATATAGTGGCTAGATAGAGATGATTATTGACCTTGGAGTTTTGTACATGTTCTGTGTACATATTCAGGTATATAAATATATATATATATATATATATATATATATATATATATATATATATATATATATATAGCCCCTCTTCCCCCTCCCAATCGCAGATCGGGTCCCCATAGGTGTTCTGGGGTCTGGCTAGGTGTCTCTGTGTGGTGCATACCTGTGAGGGAGGTTATATATATCAGCTTTCCATTGAAGACCAAAACGTTGATTGAAATGATTTAATACATTTTGTATTTTCTTATAAAGTTCCTGTGAGTGCCTGTCCCTGGAATCTTATATATACTTTCTATATACATATACACATATACACACACAGAATGGTTACATATATATATATATATATATATATATATATATATATATATATATATATATATATATATATATATATATATATATATCAGCCCCCCGGGGGCGAGTGGCAAGTTCTGCAGGGCGAGTTACCGCCAACAGGAGAAGCGCAGGGACATCTGTCCTGTGCCCAGTAACAGAGGGGGGCCCAACCGGGTAGTCCAAAACAGGAAGTCTTCCCCCTCCTCCCCCGAAAGTCGGCCCAACATCCACTACCAGCTGCCTGGGTGGCTCCCTCTCCACCACCAGCTGGAGCCTACATGCCCATTCAACACAATGGGTCTGGGAGAGAGGGGGAGCAAGAGAGGGGGGGGATTAGAGAGTGGGTGGGGTGAGAGGAAGGGTGGGGTGAGAGGAAGGGTGGGGTGAGAGGAAGGGAGGGGGAAGAGTGAGAGGGGGGACTGTGAAAGGGAGGGTGGGAGAGAGTAAAAGAGAGATAGGTATTAGTAGTAGTGAAATAACTGAGCAGGTAATTACAGGAAGTAATACAGCTTCCTGCTGTAACTAGACCTCATATGACTTGTTTAGTTTTTGTAAGCCACTCTACCTTTACTGCAGAGCATAAAAAAAAAATGAATGATGAGTATTTGTGTATTAAAGTGATAATCCAAGTCAGTCTTTTTTTATTATACAGGATTAAAGCAAAGATACGTCCTTTCCTCTGTCGCTCTACTGCAGGCCCTCATTCTCTCCCGTTTCAACTATTGTAACCTTCTACTATCCAGCCTTCCTGCCTCTCACCTGTCTCCCCTACAATCTATTCTAAATACTGCTGCTAGAATCAGTTTACGGTCTTCTAAATCTGTCTCAGCGCCTCTCCTGCTTCCTATTAAATCCTGCATTAATTATAAAATTCTCCTCCTCTCTTTTAAGGCTATACACTCTTTTGCTCCTCCTTACATCTCAGCCCTAATTTCTCGCTAGAAATCTGCTCGACTCTTGCGTTCTGTTAAATGATGCCTTCTGTCTACCCCTTTTGTATGTAAAAACCTCTCCTGCCTTAAACCTTTCTCACTCACTGTCCCACACTTCAGGAATGCTCTTCCCCTTAATATCCGACTGGCACCCTCTCTTTCCATCTTTAGGACCTTTCTTAAAACACAGCTCTGTATGGGTAGCTCCGCCGGCTGATACTATAGATCTCATACATCGACTTTGGCCCCTTGCAAATGCACTTACCAGGATGTACCTGGATGGCTCTATATAAATAAAGATATACATACATATATGCATTTGTGCAACATTATATTTTAAGTATGATGAATTATCACATTAATTTAAACGGCACCTTTAAGTTACCCATATGACTGGCATATGTGGGTAACAAATGTTTGGGAATATTGGCATCTTTTACAGAAAAGCACTAAATATTGAAACATAAATACCTGTGCACTTACAATCACCCCATGATACCCTTCCTAAGGCTGCGCTTATAGTGCCGGCGTCGCGGCAAAACACATGTATTGCCGGCGTCGCGTGCGCTTACAGTAAGCACGGAACGATGCTGGCGGCGCGAATTTCTGAAGCCGGTCAAATTTGATTTTTCAGAGGCTGTCACCACATGTGACAGCCTCTGAACCAATCAAAGACCTGGTCGCCCGCAACGTCGCCGGAAAGCGAAATACAACTTTCGCTAGCGGCAATGGGTGATGTCACCCGTGTCGCCGTCGCTGGCTCACGCAATATAAGCGCGGCCTAAGAAATGTCACCCTACTGCACACCAACTTGCTCTTGTAACATCAATGGGATTGTCAATTTAAATACTCTATAGCTATAATGGAAAACTCCACATTAAGATGTAGTATAAACATTGCATGATATACTATACCAAGGTTTTGATAGGGACACAAGGAAAGGTGTCGCCTAGAAACTGTTGTCATATCCAGTTTACAAGATTATTTATTGCTGTGGTGTTGTCCAAATTAACCAGCAGCTTGTGCATTCAAAATTGAACTCTGCAAGACCTTTTTGTTCTGCCTTTTACTGAGTGCTAATGATTAACCCCTTGTTTGCTTTACCACCCACATAGTTACATAGAGCCGCATGCAGTAAGCGTCGAAAAAGTCCTCTCGCCAAGTGTACCTTATCGGCATGATTCTGCCAATTTTCCCTCTCCGTATGCAATAAGTGCCGAATCCCTTCCGAATCAAGCCGAAAACATTTGGTCCCACTCTGCCGATGATTGGCCGATCACACACAGGTGTATCGGCGTGCATGGCGGGGTGGTGTTAGGTACGCCAATGAAACTTCTTGCTGAATCTGCCGAAGCAAGCATGTTTTGGATTGAGCGGACCATTTAAAGGCAGCGTGTATTTTTATTCATTCTCTGTGTTGTTGGGAGAGAGAGAGAGAGAGAGAGAGAGAGACACACACACAGAGCTGGGCGATTTACATATTTCATATTGACTGAGAGAGTTGTTGTGTATTGTGAGAGGTTTGTCCTGTGTTGTTTTGTTAACATCTTTGTCTTGTTTTCACTTTGTAAGTGTTCAGTGCGACTGTCTTTAAATTTCTTTTCTGTTCTTTGTAAGTGCTAGAGGTATGGCAAGGCATGGTAAGAGTGATGCTGGTGTGAGTGGTACTGGTAGTCGTGTGAGTACGCGTCTGAGCTGTTGCTGCGAGTGCGACTGGTGTTGCTGGGAGTGCGAGTGCTGCTGGTGGCTCTGTTGCTGGTGCTGCTGTGGTGTCTGTTGCTGGTGCTGATGGGGTGTCTGTTGCTGGTGCTGTGTCTGCTGCTGGTGTGTCTGGTGGTGGGGTGGTTGGTGGTGACCCGCTTTTGGAGTCTCTTCCATTGGAAGAAGGAGAGTCCAGTCAGCAGCAGCCAAGCTCTTGGGCTACACGTGTTCGGAGAAAACGTCTGGAGCGGCCACGTAATCCTCGTTTCAATGAAGAGGAAAACAGAGTTCTTGTCACAGGGATTTTGGAGCACTATGACTCTCTGTATGGGCATTTACTAGGTAAGTCTATCTTTGCATTGATTGTTCAAAGACATGTTATCCTAGGTCATGTGAGATGTCTTAATATCAAACTATTATTCTCTAATATCTATCAATTAAAGTTAATTGTTACACACATATTCCTTCATGCTTTATAACGACCATAACAATCAGTCTAAAAAGTTTGCCAAAGTTCATACAATATTCATGCAAGCTTCCTTAGATTTGTATGTTTACACGTAAATGCTCATGTGCTACACATATTCAACCTAAACCAGCATGTTTGGTATCTCTTGGAACAGGTAGCAGTTTAGGAAACTACTCGTTTTTCTAATAATAATTAACGTCATATATTTTGTATGTATTTCAAGGGCGGACAAGTTCAGCATCCAAAAAAGAAATGTGGGAGCAAATAACATTGGCAGTGTCTGCGTGTGGGAATCATGTCAGGGACCGGGCGAATTGTCGGAAGAGATTCGATGATATCAGGGCAAACTTAAAGAAAAAAATTCAAGCACAACGGATGCATGCTTCTGCCACAGGAGGTTGGCCGCCAGCACAAGCTCTAATCTTAACTCCATTGGAGGAGCAGATGCGGGAAAAATTTCTTCCTGTCGTCGTGGAGGGTTTGGAAGGGGACAGAGATATCGGAATTTATTCGGCTCAATTTCCAGCAGGTGACAAATGTTACTGTATTACGCGTGTCGTATGTTACAGTTCTTATCTATATTTCCGCAGAAACATATAGTTTTTCACAATATAAGCATACCTACATATATATCTGTATATATGTCTCTCTCTCTCTATATATATCTATCTCTCTCTCTCTCTCTATATATATATATATATATATATATATATATATATATATATAAAATAAAAGAAAAAAGCGCCCAATCCTAGTGCATTACTGTGCAAAATATGGTTTAATTCCCAATAAAAGGCTCATAAAATGAACTCACAAACATAAAAGGTAAAAAAGCATTGTATGAGTTATACTCATGCTCCAAAGGATCTGGAAGCGCTGTTGCTCTGCTACTCAGCTCCGTGACTCCACCGCATCCAGTACAGTCCTCGTGTATCTCTGCCTTCAGGAACTCACATCATCAGGCTCATCACAGTATTCTTTCCCCGGGAACAAACTTCCAGATAGTCTAGGTTCCCACCGGGGACTATGTGTGCGGCGGAACGAACAGATGACGTCACGTCGTGCACGGAGATGTTCAGGCAGGAGAATGCCAAGCAGAAATCGCAAATCAACGCTGACAGGATCCACAGCACACCTGGCCCTACGCGTTTCAACAGCTAAACTGTACCCGACTCCACCCCCTCTGTTCACCTCTATGCTGTGATTATATATTAATTGCAGCTGGTTTCACACACCGGTACATGAGCGAAATAAAAATATGAAGTGAGCTACATATGAACACAATTAAATACCATATGGTACATGTTCGATAGCGGAGCCAATACATGTTACCAAACACACAGAGAGATATATATATATATTTATTTATTTATATATAGTTGTCCTACAATAAGCAAAAAAATGTTTTATATATATATATATATATATATATATATATATATATATATATATATATATATATATATATATCCATGTAGAGGTATCAGTACCGTGTTAGCCGAGCTTCAATAATCAAAAAATAAATAGATGATACCGTTCTGTGGCTAACGAAATGCTTTTATTTGTGCGAGCTTTCGAGATACTGATCTCTTCTTCCGCCGATTAGGTTCACATGAACATTGAACATTTGTTAAGATGGATAATATTCAGATTGGCCGAACCATATCATTGTTATTTCGTTATGTGATGCTGATATTTAGCCATAACTACTCCCACTACAGATACTTCATTTTAATTATGTGCACATGACAATTAAATTCTGATGTTATTCTTCTATATAGTTGCTCCTGCAGCTCCTGCGTCACCTGACATTGAACATGTCTCATCACCTGGCTCATCAAGGTCATCATCAAGAATGGAAGGTGAGTGTATGAGGTGCAGCACATATAATGTGTACATTTTAAGAATTTCGTTTGCCATGGGAAAAAAAATGCCTTTCACATGTAATGAACTTCACATCAGTTATTGTCACAGAAGATGTAGTGTTTCCTGACAACATGTATTGTGTGTGTTTTAAACTATCAGCTAGGAGTTGTGAGGTTACAACAACCTTTAATTCATTCTTCTTTCACACTGAGTCGAAACATCATTGTTACTTCAAGCATCATCTTTTAATTGGACACAAATGATAAATTATGGAAACATGTTATGTGTTACACTGAGAACAACTATCATTATAGTGAAAACAAAGTGAAAGTTCCATGGCAGTTCATAATGTCTTTCTTTATTTGTAGAACCAGATGTTGCCGCTCAAGGACAAATTCACTCAAGTGACCATGAAGATGTTGGCACTCCTGGATTAACCCAGCATTCAAGTCCTCCTGCTCGTGACACCTACTCAGCTATGGCAGCTTCTGAAGAACGAATCTTGAGTGAAGAAAATCGTCGCCATTCAGAAATGATGTCAGTGCTTGAAAGGATGTTGTCACTGCATGAAAGGATGCATGAAAGGTCAATATCAGAACTGTCACAAATTCAAAAAGTCATCATCCAAGTACCTAAAGAAATCTAAAATGTAAACAGGACATTACAAGCACTAGTTCTCAATGTAAGCCAATCAAATCAGTTGCGGAGTACAGCAAGAGAACAACAATTCCACTTTACCCCATCTGAGGATGGATCTTTACATGCTTTTTCTCCTGAGTCATCAGTTCTTCATTCCCCAGTTCTGGATGATACCGGTACAGTAGGTGCAAGTTCTGTGCAGGTCCCTCTCAACATCCAACCACTTACATCTGTTCAAAATCTGGAACCGACACCTACAAATGAGACACGAAAAAGAAAGTTAGGGCAACAATTACTACTAACCAGCTTTTGGAAAAAGATTAAAACACCAAAACAAGAAACTGCTCCACCATCACTCTTGCAATGTTTATCAACTGCTTCACAACTGCCACAGCCCATTCCCAGTGCCCCTGAAGTGCAACAGCCCACACCCAGTGCCCCTGAAGTGCAACAGCCCACACTTAGTGCCACTGAAGTGCCACAGCCCACACCCAGTGCCCCTGAAGTGCAACAGCCCACACCCAGTGCCACAGAACAGGCCAGTACAAGTCGTACAGTTAAGGCCAGAGTACTTGGCAAAGGGAAAAGGCAAACACAACAGCCAACAAGCAGGCCTGTGACTCGCTCTCAAAAGGATAAACAAAAATAAATAATCACATTCACTAAATGTGTTGGTGTCCTGGTGGTGTTTAATGCAGACTATTTCATGCATAGTGTATGTATGATCATGTACAGATGCTTGATAACATTCAAGTATGTCCTTCTACACATGAATGTTTAGAAATGCTCACTGACTGAATGAAGGCATATTTGATAACATATGAATATGTATTAATCATCAGTTGATTAATGGTACTACATTATTACACACTTGGCATGTTAATGGAAGCTGACATTCACTTAGCTCTTGTTCAAGATGAGATGTATGTGGGTAATTTTTGTAATGTAGATAGTCATTTCATGCTAATATTATTTACATACAACTTTAAGTAAGTACCCATATAACAGCATACATTTTTATGTTATGTTTTCTGGTGTCTTAACTCTGTAAGACTTGACTTACCTTAATCTTCTTTCATAGTTCATAATGTTGGCATGTGATAATGTATGATTTTTGGTTACAATAACAGATCTGTAAGTGTGTATGAATATATCTGTAGTCTCTCTGTATCTCTATGGATATATGTATATACACACACACACACACACACACACACACACACACACACACACACACACACACTGTGTGTGTGTGTGTATATATTAAATGATATATATATATATCTGACACTGTTGTCAGCAAACAGGCCTTGTGTTAATGAGATATAAATGTTAGGACACTTGCTAAAATGATGGTATCAGTATGATTGAGCCCCTAATTCACTGAGCTGTATTTAACTTTCAATATGATTACAACAAGGCCTACTTACACACATCAATGGCTTTAGTTTAGCACTCTATATATATAATATATATATATATATAATCAGAATGAACAGTACAGGCCTTCATGGCTGAAAAGAGGCCTTGTTTGCTGTGAAATACAACTTCTACGCAGCTGACTCAAATAGGCCCTCAAACATACTCATCCAGTAATGTTATAAACTGTAATGAACTGTTAAGATAATTACAACAAGGCCTGTTTGCACACAAGGCCTTCAATGTAGCAATATATATATATATATATATATATATACACAATATATAGTTAATTATATATAGATAAATATATATATATATATATATATACACAATATATAGTTAATTATATATAGATAAATATATATGTTGATATATTTATATATATGTAATTATATATATATTTATTTATATATCTATATCTATGTATATATCAAGAGAGACTAACAGAGAGAGTCAAAGAGAGAGAGAAACAGAGAGAGAGGAAAACAGAAAAAGAGACAAAGAGAGAGATGTGTGTGTGTGGTTAATTTTAGCTAAGTGGAAGCAGAAATCTGTTCATCCTAGCACTGTAGATGATTTCACACACATTGTTATTCTAATTAAACTAGTCAACTTGTTTTGCAAATGTTGATTGCCTAAGCCGAAAGTAAAGTTTCGATTCATGTGAAAAGAGTGTATCTTAGACAAAGAATTTCCGCCAATTATTGTAACAAATTTCTTCTGGGAGAAAACATAGGCGTATAACAGTTAGGTTGTATTATAACCTTGGAATAAACCGCGAAGATAACATGTAACTATTCAAACATTCAGCAGACATCCGTATGCGTTCAACTTAACACAACGTACACTTGGAGAGAAGAAATGGCAGAAGCTTCCACATTGCACAGCCATCCACGTAAATCATACAAATTTATGATTTATGAAGCAATCAAATCAACGGCAGAGAAAAGGGCAACGGTGGGTCAAATCTATGACTTGATCCAAAAGAAATATTCATACTAGCAAGAACCTGACAAACAACGAAATTTTAAAACTTCAGTACGATTCACTTTATCCGCAAATGAATGTTTTGAGCGTGTCCATGATCGGCTAGATCAACGATATGGATGCTGGCATGTTGCGCCATCATTTAAACTTACCATGGAAAATGGAACATATCTTCTGTTAAATAGCATATTTTTGCCTAATACCAGTTACATTGAAGCCGCACCGACTGTCGCATCTGCTGATATACCTGCACCCTCCATTCATCAAAACCAGATGCAAGATGGACATAACTACTATGATATGTATCCAAACTTATATGGGCAATACCAATGTGGATGTGAAAACAACCAACAACTGTACGTACCTCCGGACGTCTTGTTTGAAGAAGCCACTGCAGATCCATATGACCGCCTCATGGAGATGTGTGTGATTCAGGATTCAACGGTTGCCTCAACCATGGATGATACTGTTGTGCCTTCGTGGAGCGATTTGTTGCAGTCAAATCAGTTTTGACTTCTACAAGAATGGTAAATACAAATTTCGTTATGCCTTTACTCAAATTATATATGTGTACATTAATAATATACACCATTTGTTAGCCAAATGAGTGGATACAGCTTAACATTGCAGACAGCCTTACATGTAGCGTGCACAAAGACATTATTTCCTATAACAATATACTACATGACGAACCATTAGTACATATTGGTGACGGAGTCCTAAATCATAGATTCTTATCGCTTTTAAAGTATCATTTCAACATGTTACACTAACTGTAACACACACACACCTCATTGTTTAGCATTCAACATATAAAAACAAAGTGTCAGCCACATATGACGTGGGAACGTGGTAATGTCCCAAGGCGGCCTTAAAAAGGTTACCGATGCAAGCCCCACACCCAACCGACGTGCGTGAAACAGTATTCGCTGTGCCCGTAGCTTATTCTTACGGTCAGTGCAGTGTGTCATGCGAGCGCGTTGCTGGGGTGGTGCGTGCACAGCGCTGGAGGCCATGTTCATTCAGTGGGAGGGGTGTTTGCGTGCATTTCACGGTGCCTTAACATGACGTCACACGTATTTTGTTCGCTCATTGGCTGATCGTCCGTTTTGGCCGTGGGCACACATCCGTTTACAAAGTTTAGATATGTACGTGTGTAGAAGTGAGGAACGAAGAGGTGAAACGGCGCTACTGCGCATGCCTGAAGAAATGAAGCTCCCGGATGTTCTTCTGAAAAACTTTATTGACCACAACACAAGGGCTACACCGCAATCTCCCCCTCTACGCGTTTCACCCTTACATATAGACGAAGCCCTATCTGTAAGGGTGAAACGCGTAGAGGGGGAGATTGCGGTGTAGCCCTTGTGTTGTGGTCAATAAAGTTTTTCAGAAGAACATCCGGGAGCTTCATTTCTTCAGGCATGCGCAGTAGCGCCGTTTCACCTCTTCGTTCCTGACTTTCACCGACGGCGGCACGCAGTAGCTGGGGAGGAGAGCAGGTCCCAGACCAACGGTGCAGGAAAGGTAAGAGGACATCCCCCTGCACAGGTCAATTCAGTGGCCATGCACAGCTCCCTCCCACATAGCTACATTGCCTGGAGACACCCTGAGGGTGCATCTGCCTTTATACACAGAAGCGCATGACAGCGTCAGTATCTGTGTCTAGAAGTGAATTTGTTTCGCTTCCATATCAGCCATGATATGCGTACTGCTAGCAGCACCATGGAGGGGCATGTATTGAACGCACAGCGTACAGATCGTTTAGCGCATGCGCTAAGACTTAGTCCACACATTCGTGACGTGCGCGCGCAACAGACATTGTGCGCGCACATTATTATGTATACAGGCACCGGAACACACATATCAGTATTAATGCCAGCAACGCCATTATAAAAATGAGATATTTCTGTATCTTTAGTTTTATCCTTGCAGTTTAAACATATACGTAACTTATGCGTGAATATCCACTATCATATAGAGATGTGTTAAGCGTTGTCATGCTGAGACATAGATAAATGTGCCATTTTTGAACATCATGTGTTTGCTGTATTTCATGGGAATACAGTGTATGAATACATGGGACCAATGTATGATTTCAGATGGGCCAATCGTTATATTAGATGATTGTGACGACTAGCGAACAACTATTGTAATAAATATGTAACAATGCTTTCAATGATTGGTGCGCAGATTAACAATCACTACATAATGTTATCCTATAGTGCAATTATTTACTATGCACTTAATTATCATAATGATGTTGCTAAGCACTGAAGTTAGAACTTATAGTGATATTTTTTTAGTTTCTACTAACATTATATGTATTGCCATGTGATATATGCAACCAACATTATCACTCAGCAAACACATTAATCTACTATATATTATAATCTCACGTGTGACTTGTCAAAGAATGTAAATGCTACATAACAACTCGTCGACATTGTATCTAAACGTACACAATAACAATAGTGAGGTGATAGAAACTGTTTAGTCGTGTGAATGTTATATTATCACCTAAGTTGTAGTGGTAACCTAACATGCATGAGCTAATGAATGTTAGGTAAAGATCATTAAACCATGAACTTTTGTGTGTACATTTAATTTACACGAGTAACTATAGTTTAGTGTTATTAGTAAACATTCAACACATACATAGCTAAGTGAGGCCGATGATAAAAGCAACATTATTATGTTGGTTGATATTATTTCTGGTAGAAATACATGCATCACACAAAAACTACAATACACACACACACAGTAGGTTGCTGAAATGTGTGCGTATGTAAATGTATACTTCATTTATGATCATAGTTATAAAGGATCATGATCATTTTGAATAAGTAACGTGAATGAAATAAAACTTTTAAGAACTACATTGTCATTGTGTTGAATGATTTAGGAAAAGTTGAGAATTCAAAAAACTATACTTTGGAATGGTGTTAACATTTTGACAAATGTTAGATGAACGTCAAATCAACACACATCTTTGACTTATACATACACATGTGACAATGTAGTAATGAACATGAAGATGAAGTGAGAGAAGAACTAATCACATACATTGCAATGTTAATGATGTTTAACACATTAGGGTCTTTTCATACAAACATGCATTGAGTGTTAACATCGCTCATGTGTATGACTGGATGTTCTCCTCCCATAATCACTAGCTGAGCAGGGTTTATCCCCTTCTCTCCCCCCACCCCTATATTCCATGACTGGATGTTGTTACGTTGCCAAAATTACATGTTATGTAATGTACGTAATGATAAGAAAACACACTGCACAATAACCACCAAGTGTAGATAAATGCACGGACACAATACAGAAACAACATGTTTCAATTGTCACATCTTTTTCATTACGTTCTGTTTAGACATCCTGTAACTATACCTGTATCGAGGTTTGCACATCTTATGACAGATGTGAATTGAAATACATACCATGAGCAGTCATTGGAGTGATATACCTTGAAAAAAAAATACATGAATGAATATAAATCATTGTCATGACATGTTCATTAAGGTAAGCAAGACACAGAAGTGACAATTTTGTATGTGATATGAAACAAAATCTATAATACGTCAAATATGATCTTAAATACACAATAGTGTACACATCATTGTGACACACATGTCACACTCCAAAAGAAACATTGTATGTAACCATACTGCACTAGCTATTGGCTATCGACATAGTAGGTTTATTGTGTATGCATAACCAAAAAGAGCATGTACATAAAATATAGATTGAGTACACATTATTTCTTCACGTACACACAACAACTTTTATTGGTAAGAAGTATAATACAACCTGTTGATGAATGACATACCGGGGCCACATGCAATTGTCCACACAGCAGAGAAGAGAAAGGTGTGAGAACCATATTCATCTGTTTCCTAAGTGAATGGTATTTGTACAAATGTATTTATCATTACAATGAATTAATACATCTATATAGTTCTATGAACATATATGTATTTGCTTACATGAAAAATAGGTGTTTATGACATTCCGACGTGTCTCCACACCACCGGCTGTTTGCTCAGTGTCAGCTGGTAAATTTAAGGGATGTTCCTCCTCCAAGCCCTGACGTATGTCGGTTTGTACATTATTGCGGAGTGCCAGATTGTGCAAAATGCAACATGCAATGACAATATCTGACACTTTAGCAGGCTTATATTGCAATGCCCCCCCCCCCAGTTCTATCTAAACACCGAAATCGTGTTTTCAAAAGCCCAAATGTCCTCTCTATGACGGATCGGGTAGATATATGGGCAACATTATACCTCTCCTCTGCTTCACATTGAGGGTTTGCCACAGGGGTCAACAGCCACGGCCTAATTCCGTATCCTGAGTCACCTATAATCCATCGTGCTAAAAAATGAAACAATTTGTGTTGACATTATTATATTGAATAGTTCATAGAAAAACTAGAGTTTAATTGTTAACACATCATAATATGTACTCACCCACCAGCCAACCAGGTCCAAAATAGCCTTCTTCGAAAGCATGGAAGACTGATGCGTTTCTCAGGATAGAGGAATCGTGACTGGAACCAGGGAATTTGGCTACCACATGCATAATCTTCATCGTGGCATCGCATACCACCTGTACATTCAGGGAATGGTAGTGCTTACGGTTGCGGTAAGCATGCTCACTCTGACTAGGCGGGATCAAAGCAACATGGGTGCAATCTATTGCACCCATCACACATGGTATCCCGGCTATGGTATAAAAGCCATTCCTCACTTCCAGCCACTCTGTGTGCTCTGTAGGAAAATGAATATAATTCCTAGCGCGTCTATTCAGTGCACATAGAAACTGGGTAAAGGCCCGCGAGAATGTAGATTGTGAGACCCCGCCCACTATGCCCACAGTTGTCTGGAATGACGCGGAAGCAAGATAATGTAATGAGCACAGCATTTTAACAAGCACAGGGACTGCACGACCTCTGGCTGTCACAAAATCTAAATATCCCCGTATCTCTTCATAAAGAGCTAAGATTGCTGCTGAACTCAAACGATAGCGACTTACAATCTCCTCCTCACTTATCCCATCTAACATGGTTCTCTCCCTGTACAAACGAGGACGAGGCACAACTTCTCTCCTCTCTCTTCTCCTCTCATATCCTTGCCCTCTCCCTCGACCTCTCCCTCTCCTGTCCGTGTGCCTGTCCCTGTCCCTGTCCCTTCCTTGGCCTGTGACATCCTCTCCATCAGCAAGACTCTCCTCCAATAGAATCTTCCTCCGTCTCATAAACATTCACATCATTTTCAATTCTGTAGCTGTGAATGCGCAGGTAATTGCCCTCCTTTAAATACCTATGTGATTATGTCAGGTGACTTGATGAAGTGTGTTACATTAACATATCCAAGTTGTTAACTCCCAACGTGTATCCAGTACCAATTAAAACGATTATTTATGTGTGTTCACCAGGCAATCATGATATTTGACAATGATGTAACGTTAAGCTTTGTACAACCATTTATTGGCAAGTATTTCTGGCATGTGTAATGCATGTACCACTTCTGAACGCAACACTCAGTCATCTAATTAGGATACAACCATGACATTGACATTGACAAGCTACGTTGCAACATGTGTAATTTGGCATGTTATTGTCACCTGTTCACATGAACTAATTGTAATGTGCATATGCATAATTTAATGCCATCAGGATACTTGCTATTGATTCAGTTTCAATCGTGTAAAAATTAGTAACTATTATAGATGTGTGTATAACTTAGCATGAAGTGATTCTAATGCATCGTGTACAATGTAAACATGCAATGTTATTGAGTGTCCAATTGCGGACGTCATCAAAAGAGGGAGGTCACAAAGTACATGTAAACATGAAAACAAACAGCTACATTGACATTTGATCATGCGTTACACATTCAAAGCATTCTGTAATGTATACCAACATTACTATACGCTGGATCTGTTAGATGTGTGAAATCTGTTACATCATATAATACATTGAAGCACACTTAAGTAACATGTTTCATATTATGTGACCTGTTCCTTTAAAAGGTGACTATAGGATTTTCCCTTGACAAATCATAACATTAAGACTAATGTGACACGCAAATCATCATAACATTGAAAAGTACAATGTTATGCCAATAATAAAGTAAGCGCTGACACGATGAAGTGAATGACCTCGACACTGTAATGCCAAGCACATTTTTATAATGAGCAATAGAACGTAAACACTCCTATAATGTTATAAGTCCCCGCTCCATTGACTCCATTGATGTAGAGATGAGCTTTTTTTTCTAAGTGCCGTCCCGGCAACCTTGCCGATTCTTCTCCCCTCCAACTTGCCAACTTTAGTTGGCGGGACCAATTGCCGAAGAAATCTCCATTTCTGAGTGACGATCAGCACCGATAAGCTGATCGGGGCTACTTGAATACAATCGATTTCGAAAAGTGCCGATAAGTGGGTTATCGGCAGCCGCATGCCGATAAATTTTTATCCGCAAGAAAAACTGCCGATTTTGACCACTTATCAGTGCTTACTGAATCTCAAATCCAATTTTGGCGGGAAAATGCCGATAAAAGCCTTATCGGCGCTTACTGCATAGAGCCCATAGTTACATAGTAGATGAGGTTGAAAAAAGACTTCCGTCCATCAAGTTCAACCTATGCTAAATTTAGACAACAGATACTTTATCCTATATCTATACTTATTGATCCAGAGGAAGGCAAACAAAAAACAGCATTAAGGGGAAAAATTAATTCCTTCCTGATTCCAAGAATTGGCAATTGGATTAATCCCTGGATCAACATCCTTCCCATGTATACTTATTTGGTATATCCCTGTATACCTTTCCCATCTAAAAAGATGTCCAACCTTTTTTTGAACAAATCTATTGTATCTGTCATCAAAGTCTCCATGGGTAATGAATTCCACATTTTAACTGCCCTTACTGTAAAGAACCCTTTCCTTTGTTGCTGGTGAAATTTCCTTTCCTCCAACCTTAAGGGATGGCCCCGAGTCCTTTGTACTGCCCGTGAGATGAATAGTTCTTTTGAAAGCTCCTTGTACTGTCCCTGAATATATTTGTATATAGTTATCATATCCCCTCTTAGACGCCTCTTTTCTAATGTAAATAAATCTAATTTAGCTAGCCTCTCCTCATAAGTTAGAATGTCCATCCCCTTTATTAATTTGGTGGCTCTTCTCTGCACTCTCTCTAGTTCCATAATGTCTTTTCTTAGGATTGGTGCCCAAAATTGTACTCCATATTCAAGGTGTGGTCTTACTAATGCTTTGTAAAGGGGCATAATTATGTTTACTTCCCTTCCATCCATTGCCCGTTTGATGCAAGATAAGATCTCAGTCACGTGACGACAATGAGACCTTTGAGGTTCCCAAAGCTTTGTACACTTTAATTTCATATATGAAGACAAATAATCATTAACTTCAAGAAATGATCATTACTATATCCTCCAACTGTAGCTATTTTTACAGCCGATGCCTATTAAAACCAGCTGTACATTTTGTGCCTATTTCTGCTCATGTGTAAAGCCAAGGAGCACTGCACTGCCTAACTACACTTAATTGAAGCTCAAGATCTCCTGCTAATTACAGCAGCTTGAAGATCTTATATGAGTTGATAAATGATCAGCATGATTTAGAAACCTATTTGATGTATATATAAGTATATAGAAAAAAAGTTTAAAAAAAATAAGTGTTTTAATGATAAAATTGTGTTTGCAAATAATAATCTGCATGTGTAATGGAACCTTCATAGGAGGTACTCACTTGCCTTGTAAGCTTCTGTATCCCACCAGGAAAGAGAACAACTAAAGTGTGCCTATTTTCCTGTGGCCAATGTTGGGGAGTCTGTACTTATTCATATAGTAAGAGCCACCCACACCTTTGAGAAGTAGGATACTTAACTTGACAGTCATGCTCTCCCGTGCAATCAAATATTTCTGAAATTTGAAAAATACTAAACTCTACTGATCTGCTGTTGAGTAAAATGTAACATTCTATGAGTGTGACTGCATTGACATTCATGGGGTCAACAAATATAATAAAGACACTATTGACGTAAAAGTGGGTGACTGTAAAAGGATGAAAATGAGGGTGACACTTTCACAATCAGAGTTAGTTGAGCGGTATGGTACAGTAGCAGGAAAATATGGCAAGCAGGATTGCATGTGTGCAGTACCTTTTTACGTTACAGAAGGCATTATTTACCATTTGTTTGCTGGCTTTTCCACTTTCATACACTCTCAATTCAGTTCTTAGTGTTTTATTGAAATTGATTTTACATGAGCACTAGTTTTATTGCACATAATGACTTTCGAATAATGTAGAAAGTATCTTGCTTTCCTATTGTCTGCATACTAGTTTCAGACAATATTTTTTTTAAGTGATTCATTGAATTTCATATCCTAAAATGGATCCATCTGAAATGCAGTCAAGATTATCTGTACTGTAATTGTGTGGAAAATTATACTGATTTAAACCAAATTCTTGTTGAGATGAAAATGTAAGTACAGGCTAGAAATTTGGTGTCAATTTGTTGTTCTGAGTCACTGGAAAAGCTTTACGTATTCTCAAATTACATGTTTTATATAGTGTACAGTATGTTCTTGCTTCATAATAAATTCTAACCGAAATCCATTTACATAGCGGATTAACTAACATGCTGAGGTATCGATCAGAAGCAGATGTAGAAGGCAAAAAAGCACCTTGAAGGTGCAGAGACAACATTCATACTTTTTAGGACTAACAGAACACAAAACCCCAGCAAGCTCTTTTTGGGAACCGCTGAGCCCCCACAAAATATATGTATGTATTTAAGTGTCAAAATGGAGTGCTATTGAGCATGGTATATGTATACAACAGACGACAGAGAAGCCCAATGCTACATCCAACATGACAGAAATACACAGTAAAATACTTATATATCCTCTTTAAAAATGGTCATTTAGTTTAACCCTTTGGCCAAAGCATTGTAAGCTTGCGAGCCACGACAAGGCAGACACCTGTTCGCAAGACCTAACAATACCAGATAAAATACTAATATACCTCTATTAGGATTAAAATCAAGAGACTATATAAGTATTTTACTGTGTATTTCTGTCATGTGGGATGTAGCATTGGGCTTCTCTGTCGTCTGTTGTATACATATACCATGCTCAATAGCACTCCATTTTGACACTTAAATACATACATATATTTTGTGGGGGCTCAGGGGTTCCCAAAAGAGCTTGCTGGGATTTTGTGTTCTGTTAACCTATTCTCAGCTGTTTGGCTCCTCCTTCCCAGGTTTTAAGCCCATCCCTCCCCACTTCCCAAGTTAGTAAGTCCTTTCATTCTGCTGGATATAGACCCACTGTGGTCTTTCTCCTAATAAAGGTAAATGAGAATTTTAATCCTAATAGAGGTATATTAGTATTTTATCTGGTAGTGTTAGGCCTTGCGAACAGGTGTCTGCCTTGTCGTGGCTCGCAAGCTTACAACGCTTTGGCCAAAGGGTTAAACTAAATTACCCTTTTTCAAAAGAATATATAAGTATTTTACTGTGTATTTCTGTCATCTTGGATGTAGCATTGGGCGTCTCTGTCGTCTGTTGTATACTTTTTAGGACTGCAGACTTTTTTTGTGAAAGGTCACCAGTTGATACTTTGGAACGATATATGTGATTTAGTCAGTGTGTTTGAATTGAGCACTAAGATAGCACTGTACTTCCAAAGAACGTCAAATAATGTCAAGGTGGAATTTTAATAAGAAGCACGAGACACAGAGGCACCAGTTAGATTTCTACAAAGTCATCCGTTGCGGCTTCCTATTTGCCGACATGATGCAGATGATTTAAATACAAATACAAAATACTAAATGGCGCTCAAAACACTCTATCTAAGTGCAACAGTGCAGTAACAGTGCTAATATACAGTGAAATAACACAAAATACTCGTGCACAAAAATATAAAAAAAAGGACACTCAAACCCTTCACGGACTAGTTCCCACGTCCACACTCAAAGCAAAAACGAAATATCAGGGGAGCGTCAGTATCTGAAATAAAATAAATAAACTACCATAGTGCATAACGTTACAATAAAACATTGAGCAGGTAGAACTCCATAGGAATATGCTAGATTATGGATGATAAATCAAACATCAGTCATAAACCAGGAGGTTGGGAGTAATAAAATAAATAAACTACCATAGTGCATAACGTTACAATAAAACATTGAGCAGGTAGAACTCCATAGGAATATGCTAGATTATGGATGATAAATTAGCAGGTAGAACTCCATAGGAATATGCTAGATTATGGATGATAAAAGATGATTTAAATACCAGGAAGTACTGGTGCTATTTTTACCGGTAAGTAACTTGGAAACTAGGGGGTCCCTGGAGCTGCAGTTCAACTCTGGGATCCCCCAACTTCTCATCGTGATACAACAAAGAGGAGGGGTGGCACATTTTCTGATTTAATCATCCCATCTTTTGGCCATCGTCTTGGTGTGTTCATTTCCCTTGGAATCCAGTTGTGTACTATTTTTGTCCAACTATGGTAATTTCTTATTGCAATATGTCCAACCCACTGCCATTTGAATTTTTCCACCCTTTTAATGTCACAGACTTTTGTTTTGTTTCAAACCCATGCATTCTTTTTCCTGTCTCTTCAGGTTATACCCAGCATGCATCTCTCCATACATCCTTAATTTGTCTGAAGATTCTGAATTATCTTCGCATTTTGGGTCCAGGTTTCACATCCATATGTGAGCACAGAGTACGCTGGTCAAAAACTTTCCTCTTGAGGCACAGTGGAAGGGAAATTGTCTTGTTTCTTCCAAATGTGCTCCATCCCAACTTGATTCTTCTATTGATTTAATTCAAAAGGTTTCCATCCATTATTACTTGTCGGCCAAGGAAGACATAGTCTTCGACTTCTTCTAGTTCTATTCTATTTATTTTGATTATTTGCAGGGTTGACATATTTGTTGAACACCACTTTGGTCTTCCTGAGATTCATATGGAGGCCAACTTTTTCGCTTAGGTGAGTTCTCTGATTTGTTGCTGGAAATATTCTGGACTTGTGGCAACAATAAATCATCTGCATATCGTAGGTGATTCAAGTATTCACCATTGATTTTGATTCCTTTTTCTTCTCAAAGCAATAAGAAGGGCAAAACAATGTGTACAAAAACATTAAAGTGGGACTGTATGTATGTATACTTTTATATAGCACCAACCGTGTATGCAAAGCTTTCCAAAATTACAACATATGGCCCTGCCCTGAAGAGCTTACAATCTAAGGGGCTTATTCTAGATCAGCCAAAGTGGCCCAAACGTCCGCTTCCTCTGTTATTGAATAAGGCCGCAAGTGGTATATTAAGAGTCTTAAAGACACAGAGTAAAAGTGAAAGTCAGGGAAGTCATATGTATCTAGTCAGTAGGGTAGCTGTAAATAATTTAATGTGATGCTTCTTGTAAAAGGTTAATTTTCAGCTGGGCTTTTAAAAGGGAAAGAAAAGGTGTTTGATGAATATTGAGTAAGAGCATTCCATAAATATGCAGAGATGGGTGAAAAAGGTTTACGATGTACGAGGCTGTAGAGGCAAAAGATGTAAAGATGACACATCCTTGGCAGGGCCATCTAAACAACATTAGGGGCCCCCGGGCAAAGCAGTGCACGGGGCCCTGCCTACACTGTGGCTCCCAGCCTCCCACGCGCTCACTAGCAGCAGCAGGCACCGGAAGTGCTGCACTGCTAGGCTGCGAGCGGTTGTGACACGAGCCGGGGTGCCGGGCAGGCGGAGAGCGAGCGAAGCCGGGGTGCCGGGCAGGCGGAGAGCGAGCGGAGCCTGGGTGCCGGGCAGGCGGAGAGCGAGCGAAGCCGGGGTGCCGGGCAGGCGGAGAGCGAGCGAAGCCGGGGTGCTGGGCGGGGGGAGAGCGAGCGGAGCCGGGATGCCGGGCGGGGGGAGAGCGAGTAGGGTTGCCAGGTGGCTTGTCCAAAAATACTGGACACAATGGTGAAAGGTGCGACGAACTCGAGAATCGTTGGGGAGGAAGAATGTTATTTATAAATGACCTGACTGTTATGTCATTTGTTCTAAATTTCACTCCAAGTATTCACCAATTTGCACCAATTTATATTCTATTTCGTAAAAAATCTGGGGAGGAGTCTTCCGAGGATTGTTTTAGGGAATAGAATATGAAATAGTGCAAATTGGTGCATGCTTAGAGTGAAATTTAGAACAAATGACGTAATGGTCAGATCATTTATAAATAACTGACCTGCAGTCATACTGTCATGGTGAGCAATACTGATCTTACTGCTCCTCCCAAATTCCAAGATTGTTGCACCCCCTCCTCATCCTCTCTCTCCCCTTGTCCTCTCACCCTCCCACCCCCCTTTGTCCTCTCACCCCCTCCCTTCATCCTCTCTAATCCCCCCTCCCCCCTCCCTTCATCCTCTCTCACCCCCTCCCTTCATCCTCTGTTACCCCCCATCCCTGTCATTATCAGTACAGTAGCTTTCAAATCCAGCTTTAAATTGCATATTGAATCATGCCATTGAATAAGTAACCTGCTCTGCCTTCTGATGATCAGTAAGTAAGAGTGCTGCTTAGATTGCAATGCTGCTGTGATGAGAGCTGATTTATGGAGCCTTTCTGAGAATTTACAATGGTGGTTATTTTTAAACACACACACACACACACACACACACACACACACACACACACACACACACACACACACACACACACACACACACACACACACACACACACACACACACACACACACTGAGATACACACACACACACTGAGATACACACACACACACACACACACACTGAGATACACACACTGAGACATTCACTCACTCACACACTGAGATACACACACTGAGACATTCACTCACTCACACACTCACTCAAACACACAGAGGCACACACATATACAGACAGGACACAGGACACAGACAGAAAAACAGACACACTGAGACACACACATACACTCACACACAGGTACACATACACACACACACATATACAGACAGGACACAGATAGACAGACACACACTGAGACACACAGACACACACTGAGACACACAGCCTCACCTCTCTGCTGCATGCTTTTCCTCTGCTGTTTGGCCCCACCCCCCAGGTTCCTGCCACCTCCCGATTGGCTGAATTACACAGCAGCAACCAATCAGAAGCTGCCCAGCCCCCTAGCAGCAGCTGCAGCCCTGCTCTATCCCATGTCCGGACGGGGGGGGAGAGCGAGCAGAGCCAGGGTGCCGGGCGGGGGTAGAGCATTGCTGGGCACACATGGGCCGGGCGCGTGGGGCCCCCCTTTGCTGTGGGGCCCCCGGGCAACTGCCCAGCGTACCCATACGTTAAGACGGCCCTGATCCTTGGGTCGAGCGTAAGAGGCGATTCGGTGAGTAGGTGTGTAACGGGAGATCAGAGTTGAGATATATGTAGTGCAGAGGGACAATCCCTGCTAGGAACAAAGTGAACGAATTCCAGTGTTGAATAAGTTTAAGAAATCTCATCTAGTTAGTTGATGCATTTCTACCCAAATCTTACACCTATAGCTATTTTTACTTTATTTATTTTTCAAAGTTAGACTTGGGAGGGGTTTGATATCCTTTGGCTGCTCCCTTTTGTGTAATTTCACTGTGTGATCAGCAAGTCCGTATACAACTAGAGTGCCCCTTCTCCACCTCCCCTAACTGTATTGGTTCTGTGTAAAAGACAGGGCAGGAAAAGGGTAGAAAAAAACCACTTGATTGACACTTACCCATTCATAGGCCCCAAAGAAATCCAACTGGCCAAGTATGTGGGATTGCACATTTAAAGGAAAGGAGGATTATTTTAAATGTTATCCTTCAAGGCTCTACATTGTTCTACCTCCCCCTCATCTCAGCTCTAATATCCTGCTATGCCCCTTCTGAAGGACATTTCGTCTCTGCTCCGTTTGTCTCTGTAGCACTCTTGCATCTCTAGAAATTCTCACTTTTGGATACCTACCTGTAGAATTCTCTTACCCCCACCTCAGTAGGGCACACACTCCTAATTCCCATTGTTTAACCCTGCTGTTTATTGCGCTTGTGAAACTTTCTATATGATCTCCATGTACTGTCTTGCTAATTCTGCAATGAGCTGCTACATAAACATCTACATACAGCTACATACATACATAATACATACTGTACATACATATGCAGAGATTGATAGGAAGCCGGCAGAGAGATTTCAGATCAAAAGAAGATATGAGTCTGAAAGAGCAGGTGAGGATTCTTATTTATTTATATCTTTTACCAGGAAGTAATACATTGAGAGTTACCTCTCGTTTTCAAGTATGTCCTGGCAAGGAGTTATGATAACAGATACATGGTTACAAATCTATGGGTACATTAGGTCAGGGAAAAGCAATCTATTCCCCCTGCGCCCTCCTGCCGGCTGTCCTGCTCTCCACGCACCCACCTCCCTCCCTCCTCCTTACCGTGGTTCCCGGCGCCTGGGCAACATGACGTCACGTTGCCATAGCAATGTGACGTCACATGACCCCGCTGCGTCATTTCACGCCGCGTTGCCATGGCGACGCGTCTACAGATGCCGGATGAACCACGGTAAGTAAGGTTTAAAGAGGCCTTCGCCGCTTCCCCGGCACTTAATTTAAGTGCCTCCGGGAAGTGTGCAGAGCCTCTGTAAACCCCGCGCCCCCTGCAGTTAATCTCGCGCCCCCCAGTTTGCGCACCGCTACATTAGGTGAACATGGTTATACATTTTATATAAAGACATTGCATTACATTAGGTGATCAGGGTTATACATTTTATATGAAGATATTGCATGAACAGTTTATAGATAAAATAAGATAGGCAGGGGTGGGATTCAGAAATTTTAGCAACAGCTTCTCTCTCACCGTAGTTGCACGCGCAAGGGGACATGTGACCAGGGCAAGCGCAACAAATTCAAAATAATGTCTCACCAAGCAGCTGAGCGCCATGAACTCACAGCACATGTGCGCCCACGCTGGTCAAACACATTGTCACAGTGTTTCATTGCACTGAGGCGCTCGCTCTCAGCCTGGACAAGCCCTTATTCAGGAATAATAGCAATCATTGGTCAATTGAGATAACTATTGACATTATCAGTGGTTTAACAGAGTTTAAGGGGTGGTTGTTGAATCACTTTTAACTATACATACACCTCTAGTATTGAAGGGTTTAACTTATTTATCAGACTTTTAATATGGTGTATAATAAAGATTAATAATTTCAGTGCTCGTGCTTTGTGAATCCCACTGGAGGAATTAAACCAAAAAAGAATGACACACTGGAGAAGTTTCTATGGGAACATCATGTTCTCTGGTTCTTTTCTCAGGAGTGTGATATACCAGTTATCCATTCCACCTAACAATATGCACTTTACACTAACCCCTACTGCTCCCGCCGGTTATATGACGTCACCTGGTGGTTTAACGGTGCCCCACTCACTTGGTAACCAGAAGAGTTAACGAGAAGAGCCAGAACCAGAAGAGCAAGGCCGGCCAACTACTCTTCAACCAGCATGGATCGCGTGACGCACCAGCCCAGGATTCCGGAGCGCCTTTGCGCAACTGAACTCTGCAGCTTCCATACTTCTCCCCTGACGCAGCGCCGTGAAGGTCTTCAGCAAGAGATTGGCTCTCCCCGTCGGGTTCTCGCACAGCTAGCCTCGGTTCCTTGCACAGCTAGGCTTGCGCAGGATGCAGGACAGAGTCCTAGAGGGTGGCATTAAGGGCCAGTCGCACCGGTTCGGCGCACTTTGAAAATTTTAGGAACAGGTTTGTGCGAACCGGCTGAATCCCACCACTGGTTATAGGCGTGTGTAACAGTTACGGACCATATTAAAATGTGAGGCAGCTTTCAGATTCTAGCAGCATTCTGAATAGATTGTAAGGGAGAGAGGTGTGAGGCAGGGGGACCAGTTAAAAGAAAGTTGCAGCAATCATTATGGGAGAGAACGAGGGCATGCATTAGTGTTTTAGTAGTCGAGGAATAGAGGAAGGGGCCTATCTTTGCAATGTTGCAGGGGGATAAGCTGATTTAGTAACGGCATTTATATTAGAAGAGGAAGGAATCAAATGTAACCTGTAGGCAAGGTACTTGCGAGACTAGATTAATAACAGTGTTATTGGGATTTGGGACTGGGATTTAAAATGGTGAATCGTGTTTTATTCTGCGCTCTTACCTGATACTATATTACGGCTCTCATGTGATGTCTCGCATGATACTTCATTTTACAGCTGTACCTTTTCTGTTATACAAAAAAAAAAACCTGCTGCTTTGTCCCCTTTGGTCAGAAAGTCGCAACATTTGTATCTGGGAGCGGTCTCTGCCTATTACAAAGCAATACAGATCTTCTGATATCGCTATATGTGATCTTTTTATCACGCCCAATAAAGATTTTGTACTTTGGCTGTTAAGTACACCATGTAGAGGCAAGAACAATGAGGCCTTTTTCACTCCGTTGCTTTGAACGTTATGTGAGAGAATTAAGATAAAGAAAGATTTGTTTGACAAAATCAATACTGACATTCAAACACTCCAGTCAAATCTGCTTTCGTTAGCAGTTATTTTGTTCAAAATTCTTCAGGAATCACATAATCTTACGTATACGTGGGGTGTACGTTACCCCCAAAAAAACATACATTTACTGTAGTTTTCTGTAATGATTATCCAAAGGCTATTTATTATGAGATAGTGAAATATCAGGGTTACTGTACTTATACGTCAACAGGGACTGCAGTATTAACACTACAAATCTGTTCCAAAGTACCATGACTGCAATGCATTGGCCCTCTAGTGCCGAAGATAATTTAATGTTAACGTAGTTGTAAAAAAATATCTTGTGGGTTTGTGACAGTTCATGGTAAGGAGTCCTGCTTCAGTGCTGCATGGCAAAAAGAAACATATTGTATGGGTTGACCGTAAGTTGGGCCTAACTTCCGTAATTACTGTCTGGGTGGCCTCCAGCCGTGCCACAGCATCCTCCGCCACTACGCTGCCTCCCACTGACCTCCCCTTCCACGCTGACTCCTTCTGCCACCCGCAGGTCAGGAAGGGGCCGAGGGACAGAAGGGAGAAGAGGAGGGAGAGAAGTGAGAAGGGGATGGAGAAAGAGTGAGGGCGAGAAGGGGAGGGAGAGAAGTGAGAAGGGGCCGGAGGAGCGAGGGAGAGAAGGGGGAAGGGGAGAGGAGAGTGAGTGGGAGAAGGAGAGGTTGAAGAGAGTGAGTGAGGGAGAGAAGGGAGGGAGATAAAGGAAAAGGAGGTAGAGAGTGAGGGTAGGGGTGGGGGTAATGTAGATTCTACATTGTGGCCTGCAAAGTTTCCCCCCCCCCTCATGCCCCCCCCAATCTTATATAGGGTCTATCCTGGGGAAACCTGCTCTGGTTACTCATGGTAGTGTGGTGCATACCTGCTGATAACAAGAGGCCCTGAGTCTCCAGCCTGGTGTTATAGGGGAGATCAGGACAGGCTTCTGAGGTCTTGCCCGAATCGTACTCACGGTGACAGCACCCTCATCTCTTGCAGCCCCCAGAGATGTGGGGAGAAATCTCTGCAGCAGAACTACCTCTTCTTCTTCCTGAAAGATTTCAGCCTCAGGCAAGAAGAATGTGGAAACAGATGATGTTTATTCTGTTGCTCTCTCACACAATCAAGGACAGTGTACAGCTTACACCGAATCAATTCTTAGCCATCAGGTCTTCACCTTTAGGATGTCCGTGGACCTACACTCCCAGCCACCAGGAGCAGTCATTGCTCTTCCCTTACCCCCTGGAAGGGTAAGGGGAATAGTCTTCCACCTTTCCCCGCAGGGAAGACACCCAGTAGGCAGAGCCCTGCTCACTAGTTTTGATAGACTACACCTCTATCATGGTAGAGGCACAACTGGCTACATGGAGGAAGTGCAGCTCATTAAGTCAGTTCCAGTAAGAACCATCCCCCTTTCCCTGATTGGACAACTGGCCTGATTGCACTACCTTCTCTGATTCACTGAGCTGCAAGGTGTGGGGAAAACCCATGATTACTCCTGGCAACCTACTCTTACTAGGGATTACTGCCAGGAGGAGGGCAGACTTATAGCCTAAAACCAGCCAGGGCTACAGTTATACAAAAGACATTTGCTTGTAGATTCTCACCTATCTACAGACCAGCACTATTGCACTTTAATGAATACCCCCTATGTCTTAAAAAAAGGTGTAGTCTGCATTTAATTATACAATATAATTATTATTACTTACAATAAGACAATCATGAGTCTGAAACACAGTTGTACCAAGTAGTAGTGGACAGAAATTAAGAAGAAATCATCATCCATGTTAGTTATAAATCTCCAGATAATGTATAAAAGAAAAATGAATGAAACTTGGGAAGTTTTTGTACCAGTGGGAAATTCTTGATTTTAGGGAACAAATAAAACATTTATAGTGGTCAACAAAAAAAAAGTATAACCTTTTTGTTGAGATTGGGAGAGTTAGTTAATCTTAGCCAAAAGAGTTCAAGGTTGGGTACAGTTGTAGTTGTAATAGATGTATATAACCCATGTGCTAGTAAATCAGTTGGAAATTCTGATTGAAAGGGTCAGAGACACAAACATGAAAGTAAATCTTTTTTAATACTGAGCCCAGACCCCAGTTTCCCAGTGTCAGAACTCAGAACATCCAACGGGTAGTTGACCACTTGACTCCATGCCAGCAGGAAGGACATTGATGACTTCTGCCCATCATCCATGAAGCAGGAGACCAGCTCAGTGTTAACTTGGTGAAGTTACTGTGTGGATTTCAAAGCAGGAGATTCAACATGTCTACCTTGTACTGCACTGTGCTTCACAAAGAAAGTGGGAAACAACAAAATAATAAGCCATGAACTAATGTCAATGTGATCTTGTGTGTGCATTGACATGGTTCTACCAGAAAACACATTTCTTGGTAGGACTGTCTAAAAGTCTTTGCTCTTTTTTTGAGAACGCAACATTTGACATGTATTCCATTAGTGAGCACTTTGTCTTTGACCTTGCTTCAGAGGTCACCTTCACGCAAACACGTAATGAAGCATTTGCCATTGCACTGCACGATTCTGAGACATGTAAGTGGAGCATAGTCTTCATATGTATTAATTCTTCCAACAATTCTTGACAGAATTTTAGATATAAAAAGTGTTTAAGCTGCAGTTATGTCTATTTGTCACCCAACACGCAGAGATTTAGTTGCATGAGATGAAGTTTCTGAAACATGATTAATTGTAAAATTGTCAAAATACTGTATGTAGAATGTATGCGCAAAATAGTAATTTCCAAAAGAGCTTTACTGTACATGTTAACCCTCTTAATGTGCCCTCCTGCACTGTATATGGCATTGAATGATTTAAATTATTCTGAATATTTTTACCTGATCTGCATATTGACTTTTCTGCCAGCCATCAGTTTATATTCACTATACAACATTGTTAATAATATCACTCTAAGGAATTAAGAGCAGCAATTGTGAAAACTAAGTATAGCGCCCGTATCCCTCAGGGGATTGTCACATGCTGCGGCTTAGTCAATAGGGCGGCTGCATTTGCAATAAAGGCCTTTTCAGTGCAAGGGAGCCTGCGCTGGCAGTTCTGAATAGTTCTGAATAGAGACAGTTAAGGCTGCAGTTACATGTTGCTAGGCAACCAGTGAAGCTGTGAGAGATGACAGTTTAGACAGCTTTTAAAAAGAGTGTCAGTTGGAGCTGGGAGCTGGGTGAGTTAGGGTGTGTGTGCAGGGAGCAGTAGCCCCTAGCACTAGGCCTACTTACCCCCAGAGGTCCCAGATAAGTTACCATTCCCCAGTTTGTGGTTGCTTCAGGGACAGGCCCTACGTAAGGAGATCTGCCCCTTTAGCTATTTGGTTAAGTTAGGACACGCTCAGTGTCGAGCAGCCTGATTGCTGGGTCTGGGCTCAGACCCCTCAGTTACATAGAGACTATCTTCGTGAAGGCCAAGCCAAGCAGTGACTGTGGCCTGCCGGTTAAAGGCGGATCCACGTCAAGGTACAGACGGTGTGGAGCTGTGGTGATATTATCCACGCTGGAAGTCACCCCACGCGTAGGAGGACATCACGTCGGATCAGACGGATCCAACCCGGTTGTGTAGCGTTACCCGCGGGCTGGAGCCCCGGGCAGGTATCTATAAATAGTGCACCAACACGTCCAGGGATAGCGCTATCTCCATCACACGTGGGTGGGTTTGGACATAAGGTACTCTGGGGAATACTTATGTTGATGTGTGCACCCGGTGCACTTCTATGTGTACGGCTATATGCATTATTCTGTGTGGTACAATTACCGAAGTTATTAGTATTAGCAATAGTAAACAGTTATTAGCATACACTGTGTGCGTGTCTTATTATTGTGGTTCCTGTAAGAGGACCATCCCACTCAGGTGGGAACCCTTACAGGTGGAGGCGCTGTGTACGACGAATCAGGTAACCCCAGGCTCCCAGTGGCGGAGGTTCAGGTCTTCTGTGAGCCTATCAGGTAACGCACCACACCAGGTAACATAAGTGTAGATTTCCCCACATGGTCCCCATCTGCGATTGGGGGGGGCAAAAGGTGTTACATAAGTTTAAGGATTCTCCCATAAATACTGTACTTACTAATGCTTAATTTTGCGTGAAGTCTTAAGCACCGGTGTGAGGTATCAGAACCTGGTCTGGGATTACTGCCATTGAGTGAATTGCTTTTAACCCCGGAATAGGGTGTGATACTCTGCTTCGGCGCTTAGTAACTTTCAACAAATGTGTCTTCAACAAGAGATTGCACAAGCAAAGCCTCCTCTTTCTCCTCCCTTACATCTATTGGCTCTTTGACAAGGATAGGGTGGGATATGAGCAATTTTGTGCTAAAATTAAAAAAAAAAAAAAAAAAACAATTAACCAAATGTTTGCTTTAAACATATTTACATTTATTTCTGGAAGCCAATTAGATTGTTAACTTATTTATAAATGGTTCTTGGTCGGTCAGTGACCAGCAATTGCATTTTTAGGGGTAAATTCTATATACTCTGAATGAAGCAGCCGTTGAAGCCATTTTCGGTAAGAAAATCCCCATTGCCTTTGGAAACTCTATGTACGCTAGAAAGAATGAAAACAATGGTTACCAACCCAGTATACATGTTTCAAATGCAGGCTGAATCAGCATTAAAAAAAAAAAATAGCAAAAAAAGGAGGTTTGTTAATCTTTTGAATAACATTACTAATTCAGCAAACTGGTTGTATAAACTCACGAGTAAGACGCTTGCTAAAACAAAATCAAAGCCTTACTGAATTAAAGTTTTCCGGTACTCTCTAGGTACACTGATCTTCTCCTTCGTTGTCGGGAACTTGACGCGTGGACTCAGGATCTTTCTCCCCCGAGTGTCGTCTGGATATCAGGATTTTTCAACCCCCAGTCCTTCCTCACAGGTAGGGAGCACATCACAACTCATTAGTAATTTACTGCTACAGTAATTTTTATAATTACTGCCAGGAGGCCTCATTAAATTTGATCTAATGAATAAATATTGTATTTTTCAACATGATTAACAGAACAGCCTAAGCTGTGTGCCATCATTTTCCTCCACGCTTATCATACTTGAATAGCTGTTTGCTATTTTAGAATATATTTATCAAATGATGAATACATATTTTATTGTACTTCAGGATATTAGATATGGTAATTAAAGTGAAGGAACTGATTCATTGGTGCACATATATACAATCACACATATAAATTAAGCACATTACACTCAAAGCTGTTTGGAATGTGTCCTTTAGAAAGTCCACATAAGTTTCTAGTGATTTTATGTGTAGGTTTTTATATGTTCAGTAGTTTAAAATAATCTACAGACTTTCCACCACACATATATTACATACAGTTAAAATGTTTATCTTTAATGTCGCCATTTTCTGTTTAGCCCAATTGCACTAAGAGGTTTGAAAGATTGTAACATATGAACTACTTACTACCTACTCCCTCCTTGGGTACTTTCTTCCATGTAGTCAAATAACAATGTGGCTACCGACCCTTCTCTGCCCAATTATACTGTCACCTATGTATATAATGGAGTGCAGAGTGGGCATAGATTTCTGCAAAGAACACAAATACTACCTATTTTCACTACCATGAAAGTGCATTTAGACATTTGGACAGGACTCCTGAGAGATGGCCTTTAACGTGAGCAATAGAAGAACAAGAGCAGTGTATATAAGGCATAGATGTCTAAGTGCATTGGCTGCGCAAGATGAGGCAGTCTCTGTGACTGAATCCAAAGGATATTGAAGGCATCTTATTTCCTGCACACGTTAGCAGTTTCTTTGTTTTGTAACATTTTCCAGTGGGAATTACAAGAAAATATTATTGTAAATGAGAAATTAACAGGTGAAGCATGTACTGTACATCTTGAAGACATGACATTTTTTTTAAAATGTATTTTTCTAGCCTCCTGTACTATACCAATTAGTAGCAGGGCCGCAGACAGATTTCCCGGGGCCCAGGACTACAGTTCTGTCTGGGCCACCCCCCCCCCCCTGAACCCCATTTCACACCTCGCTAGCCCCCTCTATTTCCCTCCCTCTTCCCATGAATTTCTCTCCTCCGTCTCACCTCTCACTTTCTCCATTAATTACCCCACTCACTCAATCCCCTCACCTCACATGTATTTCTCCCCTGCGTCTCACTCTTACTTCCTCTTTTCCTCACTCATCCCCTCTCTCCTCTCCCTCCCTCAATTACCCCATGCTCACTCAATCCCTGCCCCCTGCCTCACATGTATTTCTCTCCCTTGTGTCTCACTCTTAGGCCGCGGGCTAAGCGCTGACCCGCGCTCACGCTTGGCAGTGAGCCCCTGCAGCCGCAATGAGAACGGCTTTAGCAGCGGCTTCCGCAGGCGTGCGGAGGCGTAGCCGACAATTTTTTTTAGTTTAAACGCTCACGGGAGCGCAGGGCCGGTCACGTGAGCGGTTCACCCAATGAGGGCGAACCAGCTCCGTGACGTCTCTGGCCCGTCTCCCCACGGCTGAAGTCTCTATGGACTCAGTCTTAGGCTGTGGCCATGGTACAGCAGACCAGCGAACAGACAGCCTTAAGGCAGTGTTCGCGTCCATGCGGCGTGCGTGCAGAAGTGGGCACACGTTGCGCAATAAATCAGTTCAAACTGATTTCTTGGCGCGACAGGCCAGTCACGAGCCCAATGAGGGCGAACCAGCTCCGTGACGCCCCTCGGCACGGCACGTCCACCATGGCCAGGTATGCGGCCGCTCACTGACCAGCCTCCGCACGGGCGAAGGCACCATGGCCACAGCCTTACTCCCTCTTTTCCTCACTCACCCCCTCTATCCTCTCACTCCCCCACCATCAATTACCCCACTCAATCCCCCGCCTCAGACTCATTCTCTCCCCCCTCACACAATTCCCTGCACAAAATATACTAAAATAAATCACCCCCAATGCAAAAAACCTCCCACCCCAAATACATACAAAAAAAACGCACCCCCAATGCAAAAAACTTTCCACCCCCAAATACATACAAAAAAAATCCCTACCCCCCAAATATATACAAACCCCCCAAATATATACAAAAAACCCACCTCCCCAATACATATAACTGCCCCATACATATATAAAAAAACAAATACATATCAAAAAAGACCCCAATGCTGATAAAAAAAGCCCCCCAATACTCATATTAAAAAAGCACCCAATGCTCATATAAAATAAAAATGCCCCAATGCATCTAAACAAGAAAGTCCCCAATGCATAAAAAAAAACAAAACAGTACATAGTAAAAAAAAACAAACCCAGTACATATTAATAAAAAAAATACATAGTAATAAAAAAAAAACAACACTGTACATATTAAAAAAATTGTGCAAAAAAGGGGATAATGTAGTGCTAACAAAATATATATTTAAGTGAATACCCAAATGTTCACCGTGAATTAGTGAAGGGTGGCAGCCATTAAGTATACAAGACTGACTAACAATGTCAGATATATACACTATACAAAAAAAAAGAGGATATACTCGGCGCCTAGTGATAAAGTCCATAGGTACTGTGATGATTGTCACACTGGTGCAATATACAACCCTCAGTTATTGTAGACAGATGTTCTGGTTGTTGCAATCAGAATTCAGTGATGATGGATTCCCAATGCATGAAATGAGCTAAACAAAGATATATAGCCTAATACTGTAACTTAGTTGAAAGGCACAAAGTATTGCGGTGGATAATCTGAGAGTATCCCCTCTCATAGACGTCAGGATAGCCGGATAGTCCGCGTGGTGCGCCGCGTCCCAGACCTGCTGATGGCGACGAGTTGTCAAACTCTCTGACGGAGCTGAAGGGTGCCTGATTCGCGCCGTTTGCTCCTACTGCCTTCCGTAGGCTCCGCAAATTAAGTGCCTGGGGAGCTGCAGGGCCTCTGTAAACCTTTACTTACCTTGGCTTCACAAGCGTCACCATGGCAACGCTATGTCATGCCGCCGGAGCCGAGGTAAGTGGGGGCGCGGTGACCGCCGACAGGGGGGCGCAGGGAAAAAGGTTTGCGCCCCCTGGTATATTACACCAGTGTGACCATCATCACACTACATATGGATTTTATTACTAGGTGCAGAGTATATCCTCTTTTGTTTGCCGGGGAGGATGACAGCCGAGGAGGGAGCTGCCTGGAGGGCGGAGGGGGCTGCCTGGGGGCTGGGGGGCGACTGCCAAGGAGTGGGGGTGAGGGGGTGACTGCCAGAGAGGGTGATTGCCGGGGAGGGGGCTGCCGGGGGGTGACTGCCAGGGAGGGGGGATCGGTGACTGCCGGGGGGGCCAGGCAGCAAGGCAGAGCAGTTTCCGCCAGGCCCCGGCTCTCCCCACCTGCAGACCCCTTCCTCTCTGTCCCACGCCGGACCCTCTGACTTCAGCGTGCACCGGGCTTCCTACTCATGGCGCCACGCGCCGGAAGCTAGGCCAAGCTTACTTCCGGTGTGCCGACATCAGAGGGCCCGGTGTGGGACAGAGAGGAAGAGGCCTCTGCCAGTGGGTAGTTGGGGAACGGCGGCAACTGCTCTGTCCAGCCACCAGGCCCTGGACACCGGCTGTCCTCCCCCTCTCGGCGGCCCTGATTAGTAGTAACAATTAAAAACTATTTTTTGCAGCGGTCATGCAAAGTTTAGCTCGTAAAAATGAATGGCCTCTGGATAAGATGCATCTTACGGTGGATGTCATGAAGAAATACAAGGAGGAATTTTCTCAGCCTGCTAGAGAAGGAGCATACATATATGGTCTTCACCTAGAAGGTAGGAACTAGAAATTCTTAGGCAGTCTACACCTTGTTGTTTTTTTTATGTAACTTCTTTAATTGCTTAATTTACTCCTTCTCTATTCATTGGCAGTTCACTTCTCTCTCCTTCTAAAACCAAATCAGATGAACCCATAATTATACTACTATTTCAGCCCTGTGCTACTTAGTTTAGGCTTGTATTCAATAACAGCTGATAAATTATTTAATTATTGATATTCAGTGATATTCATCATTATCAACATTGCTGCATTTACTAACGTTTTTTCCAAAGCGAAAATGCTGTAATAGTTTTAATTATTCTAAATGTAAGTGAGCATGTAAATGACTTTTTATCGCTTAATTAGCTACTCCGTTATCTCTCATCACTCCAATAGCTGTATTGCATGAAAATGTAGTGTGTATTTTTAGCACCTACTCCAGAGAGAGAGAGAATGAGGGATGGAAGAGAGAACAGTAATAGAAAGAGACCAAGGAAGAAAAGTGATGTTAACATAGATAAGAAAAAGAAAGAAATAGAGAAAGAAGACCAGAGAAAAACATAGTGGAGGAGGAATGAGATATGAAACAATGGGTTGGGTAATAAAGGATGATGGAACGAAAGGCATTTCTTGCAGTATAATCTCCCAACATCCCTGATCATTTTGATAGTCCTAAGTGTTATATGGCAATCTGCAACGCCTACATTTTATTTTCTACCATGTTCGAACCTTGTGTCTTTAGTTTAGAAGATATTCAAATAGGGCTGGAATTAAGTTAAGAACCATGGAGCTAAACATTGTGGGTCATCTTTACCAAGCAGCCTTCTGCCACTGGAAGACCCCTTACAGCACATGCAAGTTAATGGGCTGTAAGCGGTCTTCCACGCCAGGTGTCTTAAAGCATTCATGACTATCTTTACTAAGCAGCTTTCTGCCATGAGTTTTTGTGTAATTTATTTTTATATCTACTGTGTTGCAGGAGCACAATGGGATGTTCAAGGTGGACATATTGCAGACGCTCGCTTAAAAGCTCCAACTCCAATCATGCCTGTCATCTTTGTAAGAGCCATTCCCAATGACAGACAAGAGATGAGAAACATATATGAATGTCCGGTGTATAAGACAAAACTAAGAGGGTCAACGTATGTGTGGGCTTTTCACTTAAAGACTAAGGAAAGACCATCAAAATGGATTATTGCTGGTGTTGCTTTGCTGTTAAGTGTGTAATTTTTTTTTTACTCTAATTGCTGTATTGTGAGTTTCTGACCTGTTGAAGTATGTGTGAAAGCACTTAAAACAATTTAGTACTGATGCACTGCACTGTCTGTATTGCACAGGGTCAAATTTCAGTCAGTCCTCAATTATCCTTTTCTTCAAATAGATTCACTCACAATTAAGTTATCAATACCAGAAAATATTAAAAAAAAATATGGAGATATCACATAGACAATGCATTATTTATCATTATGCTAATGTATAGGATTAATGTTTTATTAAATGCTATGTTTGGTGAACAGGCAACCTGCCGTAGCCTTTATTTTAAAACACAGAATATATTGGGTTTTGTTCGTGTCAAAATATCACACTCCTCAAAAAAGTTAATGGGTAACTTAATTAAAAAAATATTAATGGTTGAAGAAGTTTAAAAAGGTAATCCAAGCTGCTTTAAAAAAAAAAAAAATATCATTGCCTGTATGAAATAAAGTTATAAAAAAACCATACACGTAGGATATTGCATGGCTTGCTCCAGAAGTGGGACAGAGACTGGAAGATGGAAAGCCTAAAAAGAGAGAGTGAAGTACAATTGTGCCATGTTACTCATTTTGCAAATGTTCGTGGGAAAGTTTGAATTTTTGGATGAAATTCGCTGTCGATCGCTTTCTTCATATATTTTTCCATTTTGAACATAAACCAACTTTCAATTACGTCTCCCGAACTATTAGAAAAATCCCCCCAAAAACCTGCCAAACTTGCTGCCCCAAATTACCACATATCATGAAAGGAACCAAAGAATTCCCAGTCTTAAGGGTAAAGGGTCACCTCTCTGTAATCTCATATTTGTTAATGAGTTCTCCTGAAACTCTTCTCCCATCTCTTGATTATACCATTAATACTAAGAGATTGTTGTGGACGTGATTTTCTTGCATTTTATTCTCTCTTCAGCCTTAAAACTTGTGTAGGGAAATTTCTTAAATGACAACTTTCAGTAAATGAAGGCTATAAATCAAGCTTTATTTCAACTGGTCCCTCCTAGAGTGTAAGCTCTCAGTACCAGGGCACTCATTTCCTTCTGTATCTGTTTGAGCTTGTTTGTCTTTATTTGGTTTGTAACGGTTTCTGTAATTTACATCTCTCTATCCCCACTGTACCGCGCTGCGGAAAAAAGGTTTGTGCTTTCCAAATACTAGTCACCAAATATAAACCTTTAACGTTTGTATCCTTAAAGCAAAAAAAATTTTTTTTAAACCCTCCATTTTTGAAACTCTCATTTTAGCTCTAGCGACCCACACCCTAGTTTTCCAAGAAATTAACTAGGTAAAGGTGTGCTAGTGCCGTCCTCTCCCGGGGAAATATGGCAGTTTAGATCACCTGCATCCCGCGGTCCAAAAGAAAGCTGCATCAGATGCCTATTGGCCTACGTGATGCACAAGATTTAAATACCAAGGAGTACTAGCAGCACCTCAGGAACCAGGAGGTTCCCACAGCTGAAATGAATGCAGTTCATCTCTGGGCATCCGATTCTCAGTCTGGCAAGCAAAACAGCAATCACAACTGCTGCTTGAATACATTTGTGTGAACAGGGAAGACCATAGCATTCCATGAGCAAGAGGTTGTCCAAGACTTCAACGTTTTTTTTTTTTTTTTTTTTTAATGACATTCCTTGTTTTTTTTTTTTAAAGTTTAAATTAAAAAAAACTTTATGGAAGTTTTATGCAGTGGAGTTAGATTTCATGAATTCTGCACAGGCCTGGTAGGGTTAAAAAAAAAAAATATATATATATATATATATATATATATATATATATATATACAGGCATACCCCGCATTAACGTACACAATGGGACCGGAGCATGTATGTAAAGCGAAAATGTACTTAAAGTGAAGCACTACCTTTTCCCACTTTTCGATGCATGTACTGTACTGCAATCGTTATATACGTGCATAACTGATGTAAATAACGCATTTGTTACAGGCTCTATAGTCTCCCCGCTTGCGCACAGCTTTGGTACAGGTAGGGAGCCGGTATTGCTGTTCAGGATGTGATGACAGGCGCATGCGTGAGCTGCCGTTTGCCTATTGGGCGATATGTACTTACTCGCGAGTGTACTTAAAGTGAGTGTACTTAAAGCGGGGTATGCTTGTAATCATAACTAAAATTGGGGAATCCGTGAGCAGAATATCAAGTTTCTTATTTGCTGGGGAAACCACTGGATCAGGAGGAATTTGCCATTGATTTTCTGGAATAAATAATTGGAAAGGTCACCAGCTGTATTATGGCCAGCGATTTAAAAACTTTTATCAAGTTGTTCAGTCTTGAGCTTACCCCACTTTTAAATACATTTATCAAGGTATTGTAGATCAGAACACTTTAGTCCTTTGTTGATTTAAAAAAAAAAAAAATTTAAGTTGTAGATAAGAGCACCCTAACGCCCAAACTGCTTTTTTTTTTTTTAATACCTTAACCAGAGGTTTCTAAGGTGAAACTATCTGGCGCTATTTGTTTCCGTTGGGAAATTTGTAGAAACAATTTAACCCCTCCCCTACTGGAGGGGCAAGAACACATTGCAAAACTATAGGGTTAGTGGAGTAGAATGAAATAAACTTGCCAGTCTTCACAGATTAATGTGCCGTGCCATGCATGCAGCTGTTTAAATAACTATATAAAAAAAAAAATGTAATTCCAGACATAAACAGACACCACTACGATTTAAACGCTGCAGGAACAACCATTATCTAAACAACTTGAATATTATATGCCTTTTATATATATATCATCCTGCAGCAAAACTAACCAGCTGTAAGTAGTTCGTTTCCATTTTAATTATGTAGTCTGAAAATAGATTATGAACAAAACCTTTAGAAAACTGTGCATTTAGCTTTTACTAAAGCTGCTCCTGGAAGCAAAGCTGTGTTTTTACCAGACATTGGTCATTAAAAAGTGAGACAAAGGAAATGTGGGGAAAATCTAGATAGATCTACAGCAAACTCTGTACAATAGAAAGATTAAGGAAGCAGCCATAACAATATGTTGATCTTACAATTATATTTTAAAAAAAAACAAACAAAAAAAAAAAACACCTGGAATAAGGCAAAAATGATTGGTAAATGTATTTTCTTCTTGCTCAGGCATCATTATTTAACTAAAAATCTACCCACAAGGGCAAATTAATTCCTTGGGTAGAGGCGTTTAAGACCAGCAGCAAAACCCAAGGCCGTTAATCCATCTGGGAATTATTGACCGGGCAATGCCCTGGTCTTGAGGTTATCCTTTATGGGCCAATTGTTTTATTACATTTCAATATATTTCCGATTCTTTCAACAGGTTGAGCCTTCTCCCCCCGCACAGTATCATCTCCTGTTCTTTTGTATGCAGAGTTCCTCCAATTTCTATGCACGGGTGCCCAGTTATGGTAGCAATCCCAGGTCGTGGAGCTACAGCTCCTCCCCTGCTAGTATCCCAACTGCACAAAACACTATCTCTACGGCCAACTCTTCTGGCAGCAACGGCCCCATACCAAGAGAGGATGACCCTGGGCGAGGTCAAGTCGTCACTCGGACAGGACTCTTGCTAAAGGCAAAGCTAGAGTGAATAATGAAATTCTGCTCCCTGATTGGTTTAAAATTCTGGGCATTAATCACTAAGAAATGCCTGGAATTTTAACTCACGAGGAGGATTTCATTAATCACTTTCTTTTTAGCCTATAATTACTATTTAGTAGTGGCATTCCATTCTTTCTGCCTACACGGTTTAGCCTTGTGCAGTAATTTGTACAGTGACAGCTTTATAAATGCATGGTCTTGTATGACCTTGTTGCACACATGATTAAACTACACCGAAACATATCTGGTAATTTGAACAGAAACTTTTTTTTTTAATTATTAAAATAGACTTTACAGGAACACATTTTAGATCTTAGCTCTATTTACAGGTTTGTTCATTCAAACGGCGCATCTTAAACATTTTTCATTAAAATGACAATGTTTTGAAATAAAAGGACAGCCTAAATGCTGTGTTAATATGCAAAAGTATATTTTCATCTTGATCAGCATGTCTTACAAGTTACCCCTTGGAGTATAAGAACAGTCATTAATTTGTAATGTTACAGCTGCTATTCTATTATTCAGAAAAACACAAGATAGAATGTAAGCATTTATCAAACTCAGATTCCCGCAAATAATTTGCAGCATTTTTTTTTTTTTTAAAGATTAGCTTCTTCATAAACTGTTCTAAATCATTTTTCTGCTTATAGCTACAGCAAACATTTCTTAAGCAAAATGCTATGAAGCTTTGCATGCATTTTTTTCTACCATGGCATCCACCCTGGCTAGACATGGGGATTCATTCAGAAACATACAAAGGGGCATATTTTACTACTAATAGCATTCACAGAACACAAAAGGTGAATGCAAAATAGGTTTTTTTCATTTAAAAAAAAAAAAAAAAATATGGAAATGGTTTCATTTTCACATTGCCCTCTTTTTCTTGTGTCTGTTTTGAGCTTTATATATGGGGTGTGATGAAATTATATATACATGTTACTCATTTCTGTTTAACTGTATAAACAGTTCTTTAGAGTGATAAAATTAAGAGAAAAACCTTCCAAAATAGACAACCAGCGGACTTGTGCAATTTAAACGTTTGTTTTGACATTACTGTTTAAGCAAGTAACCGTTCCACATACAAAGACCTGTATTTTAATTGCCTCGATGCAGCATATTGCAAAACACTGACGGCAAAGAAAGATCCTCCAAGATGTGTGTTAAAGGAACCAGAACAGAACTGCAAAATAGTAAAATAATAAACAATACAAATCTATAATAACATCCTTACAACCAGCATGAACAGTTAAAATAGCAAGGTTTTTTTTAGGTCATTCAACGTTTCAGCAAATGCAGCTTTGCTTGTGCACTAAAAAAGTCCTTGTCTTTACCATTGAATATAAAGAACTACAGCCAGCTTCTGAAGCATGACACCAGTCTCCTGTTAACAGCTTAAAAGTCAGAACCGAATAAAGGATTGAAGTGACAACTACTCAGGACATTAAAAAAGTTCATACTGTGTAAGAGGATCGTTTGAAATTCAATACATTCACTGAACGTGGCCAAATCTTTAGATTAAAAATGTGAAAGACCATTTTAACATCTTTGGCACCCAAGGTTAGCACGTATGTCTGTCAGAGGGGTTAAAATAAGGCGACATATCTTAAAAGCAGCAGTCGCCCCCGTAAAACAAAAAACGAAGACTAACTGGTCGATCACCCACAGTGAAAATATCTAGTGAGTACGACACTGGAATGCACACGCACACGCACCAGCTCTAGTGTATGTCCATTTAAATCTTAGCACGAAATGATCAATACCGTCGCCGGTAAATTTCTCGGGAATCATTTGTGTGCCGGAGCTGAAAATTGCATGGTTCAAATCAAGGGCCTACCTGATTCCTGTTCTGTAAGGTGGGGGAAACCCTGGCATTATTGCTATTTAAAACCCTTTGAGTGCCCTGGGACATAGTAACTACTGTGTGTATATTAACAAAAAAAAAGGCCATGAAATGTTTGCGTGCTATGCAAGTGATGGCGGACGTAAGGGTGATGACTCCTCCCCTTTTATTCTCAGTGACAGAGCGATCACAGCACTCTAGCCTCATGGCCCCTCCAGCACTCACAAGGGTTAATAAAAGTACAAACTATCTTTCAAGTACATTTCTAATGTCGAGGAAGGTTGTCACAATCTCAATGGATCCACCAGGTGCTTCAAAAGGCTCAATCTTCCATTTCAAGATCACGTCTCAAGCTGTGGAAAAAGAAAATAGAAAAGGTGTTAGTCGGAGTTTTAGCAGTGTGGCAACTTTCCAAAGTGACACAATGAAAGGCTGGCACAGTACCTTTTCAGATAGGCATGGGCATTATCAAAACCATGGTACTTGGCTAGATAAACAAGCACACCAGTGGCACATCTGCCATTGCGCTGTCTGCAGAAGCTACAATTGCAAATTCCACGGCATGGTGGACAATACCAGTCCTAAGGAAGAGAGAGAAAGTTAATAGAACATGTTCATCCAAAAGGGACTTTCACCATTATGGCAGCCTGGTGATATACATTATTATAGGGGTTCTCAACTCCAGTCCTCAAGCCTCCCCAACAGGTCAGATTGTAAGGATATCCCAGCTTCAACACAGATGGCTCAGTCAAGGGATACGTGCTAAAGCAGGGATATCCTGAAAACCTGACCTGTTGGGGGAGGCATGAGTACTGGTGTTGTGAACCCCTGCATTAGACACTCCTCCCTCCTGACCAAGAGAAAGCCGAATAAACAGTGCACCGTTCTAAAAATTACTACATTTAATGATAAATAAATTACATTTATTTTCTTACTTTTTCTAAATGTTAAAAAAATAATAATAAAAATAAAATCAGGACCGCAGATACATCCAGGATTATGTAAGTGCAATCTTGTTCTGAAAAAGGTTTTAAAGTGAAAGTTCGTAAGTATCTCACTCAGAATTGCAACGTGTTACAGGCTGTGCGGTTATACAGAGTAACCAATGCAGACATTTTCTTCAGATATTCTCAGAGAACGTCCCTCAGGAACAGGAGGTCTCCAAGCAGGCTGTATGTTCAACCTATGCATTTCACTCTATTGGAGCATCCTCATGGTTTAATTCTGTGTGTCTTTATTCTCTTTTGTCAAAGGAGACAAGAGAAGCGAGACACACACAGAATTAAACAGAGGAAGCTCCAATCGAGTGAAATGTGTAGGGTGAACATACAGCCTGCTTGGAGACCCCCTAGGTGTGTGGTGGACTACTTTGGAGGAGCCTGGGCCAGGATTTGGTTCTCCTTTCCCTGAATCTGGACACCTTCCCCTGTGGATGGCCACTGCAGGAGGATCATCGGGAAAAGAAGGAGTACTGCAGTCTTCCTCTACAGTCTGACCCTGGGTGGTCCCTATGTCTGTATTTACAGCACTTTTGTAAGTGTATTACTTTTACTTGGCATTACTTATAAAAACCTTCTACACCAGGCCTGCCCAACTCGTAATGTGAGAAGGGCCGAACTGCTTTAAGGAAAAAAAATTTGGGCCGCACGGGTTAAATCATCATCATCATCACCATCTCTCCTCCAGCACCTCTCATCATCATCATATCTCCCCCAGAACCCCTCACTATCAATCTTTACGATACTCCCCATCTATCTCTCATAACCCCATCTCCCCCTCACCCACACAATACCCCCCTCCACATCAAACACACAGTACCCCCCTCCACATCAAACACACAATACCCCCCTCCACATCAAACATACAATACCCCCCTCCACATCCCCCCAGCTCATTCCATGTCAGCATCCCCCCCATGTCTCTCTTCCCTCAATATGACACTCTCCCCCTCCCCTCAATATGACACTCTCTCCCCCTCCCCTCAATATGACACTCTCTCCCCCTCCCCTCAATATGACACTCTCTCCCCCTCCCCTCAATATGACACTCTCTCCCCCTCCCCTCAATATGACACTCTCTCCCCCTCCCCTCAATATGACACTCTCTCCCCCTCCCCTCAATATGACACTCTCTCCCCCTCCCCTCAATATGACACTCTCTCCCCCTCCCCTCAATATGACACTCTCTCCCCCTCCCCTCAATATGACACTCTTTCCCCCTCCCCTCAATATGACACTCTTTCCCCCTCCCCTCAATATGACACTCTTTCCCCCTCCCCTCAATATGACACTCTTTCCCCCTCCCCTCAATATGACACTCTTTCCCCTTCCCCTCAATATGACACTCTTTCCCCCTCCCCTCAATATGACACTCTTTCCCCCTCCCCTCAATATGACACTCTTTCCCCCTCCCCTCAATATGACACTCTTTCCCCCTCCCCTCAATATGACACTCTTTCCCCCTCCCCTCAATGACACTCTTTCCCCCTCCCCTCAATATGACACTCTTTCCCCCTCCCCTCAATATGACACTCTTTCCCCCTCCCCTCAATATGACACTCTTTCCCCCTCCCCACAATATGACACTCTCCCCCCCTGCAACTCACATCACACCCTCCCCCTGCAACTGACATCACTCTCTCTCCCCCCCTGCACCTCACATCAGTATCCGCCCCCTGCACCTCACATCAGTATCCCCCCCTGCACCTCACATCACTCTCTCCCCCCCCTGCACCTCACTTCCCCCCCTGCCCCCTCACATGTCAGCAGCCCACCCCCACATGTCAGCAGCCCCCCCCCCCCACATGTCAGCAGCCCACCCCCCCCTCACATGTCAGCAGCCCACCCCCCCCTCACATGTCAGCAGCCCAGCCCCCCCTCACATGTCAGCAGCCCACCCCCCCCTCACATGTCAGCAGCCCACCCCCACCTCACATGTCAGCAGCCCACCCCCCCCTCACATGTCAGCAGCCCACCCCCCCACCCCCCCGTTTTACACACACACACACACACACACACACACTATTGAAGGGGAAAAAAAACACATCCTCCTCATGCTGCTGCCCCCGCGCACCGCAAAACCCGGGGGCTGGGAGGGAATCGCCGCCATATAAATTTTTTTTTTTTTTTTAATTTATTTAATTAACTGGCGCCCGGCCAGTCTTCGCGGGCCGCACAGAGAGGCCAGACGGGCCGCATGCGGCCCGTATGTTGTGCAGGCCTGTTCTACACTATCACTGTGTCCTCTCTTCTTTGCGTATGGGAATTCTACCCATCCTGTTCCTGAGGGACGTCCTCTGAGAATAACTGAAAAAAAAACCTGAGAGTTGGTTACTCCAGCAATGCGCAAACTATTGGCACTGCACCCCCCCCCCCTGCTCCCCCCATTGCTCACGCCCCTTATCGAAAAATCTCACGCCCCTCCCATCCAGTTTGCGCACCCCCGGGTTACTCTATACAATCACACTGCCTGTAACACTCTTCGCAATTGTGAGTGAGATACTTACGAACTTTCACTTTAAAACCTTTAAAACAATATTGCACTATATGTTTTCTATTTTTCATTTACATAATCCTGGATGTATTTGCTTCTGTGTACCTGTCTGGACTTGATCGAGTCCATCTCTGGAGCTGCACTACTTCCAATCGTGAGATACATTTTTGCCTTTATCATTAGTGTGTTCACTGGGTTTAATATTGAAACGGTATGTGCGCTTCAACACCCCTTTGCCTCAAATTTTCTAAAATGTAGGCTACCACCCGTATGCATAGGTGTAAAGCGATAAATGAAGTAAAGAAACGTACTGGGTCTAATAATGCAGTCTTCACATCCTCCCCATAGCGGTTCCTTAAGCATGGGCCACAGAACTGCCCTCGCACCCCCATACATTCATGGTTACGGCAGTTGGTTTTAGTGTCTGTTGTCTTTTGACGGCATTGATGACAGGTCGATCCCTGGCAAAAGAAAGGGGGGGGGGGGGGGAGAAATGTACACAGATCAAACAGCATGTCTTGATTTTACACCTTCACGTGTTACCACATCTCCCTGAAGCCCAGCAGGGAAATTCTCATTTGCCACAAAGTCTTAAGAGGGATGTACCAAAAGCCAGTTTAAAAACATGCAGTGGTGCTTTGAGCAGTACTGTAAGAGAACTTCTCTTGCCTTTTCGAATGCTTCATTCAGTAGATAATATTTTGCGCTTCTAAGTGTCCTGAAACTTAAAATTAAGCTCTCCCCGGAGCCCATTGCCATCTAAAGGTTGCCATGGTAACCTCAGATGACACACACACACACACACACACACACACACACACACACACACACACACACACACACACACTTCTGAAGGAGATTACACCTTTAACATACCAAAAACCACGTTATATTTCCTCCCTTTTTACTTGATGGCTATTTTGTCGCATTACTTACAGTTGCTCTGTTGTAGACTTTCCCCCTGACATTGTAGCAGATGTTATCCAACTCTTGCTCTGTAATCTCTTCTACCGGTCGCACTACATGGGGCAGAGCCATTGAACTTGGGCGGCTCCTTCTCACCACATAAGCATCTTCCTGCAAGAGAAAATTCCCAACACTTGCTAACCAAGCTCACAGAGAAACAGCACCGCAGATATGGACCGCCCAACACACACCAGGTACGGGCCCCAAACACGCCAGAGGAAATAGGTTTCAGTCGAGAAGGAAACACAAGAAAATGGAATTTCGCAGGTGTCTGTATATTCGATACATTTTATATTCGACATTTTCCAACGTTTTAGGGGGTAGGGGGGAGAACAGTAATATCCTTTCATTAGATAATAGTATTAACCCATTTTGTGCTGATAGTACCAAGTCTTGATATACATGCTAGAGGCTTTCCCCCTGCTTTCTCATAGCTCAAAAAGGGGGTATTCAAGTGTCAAGCATGGTCAACTTGAAAAATCTTTCTGAAAAGAAAACATACACGTTTCCCAGCACATCGTTTCTATTTAAAACCATGCATGTGGTCTACGTTTGCAGGCTGCAGAACGCCATTCCGATAAAACATCTAAAAGGATTTGCCAAAAAAATGGTGACATTTAGCCTAATCTCAAAATTGCTACAAACTACTATTTTAGAGCCCGAGTTTTGGCAAATGGAACGCAAAAGTTTAAGGATTAGTAACTTTACATCTTGAATGATTATTTTTTTCTGAACGCACCTCCAGGTCCTCATCCATCGTCTTTCTTCTCCTCACTAAGTAGTAGCGGTCATCTTCCTCCTCCTCCTCTAGTGATGGGCTGGGTGGACCATCAATTAGAGACCGTGACCTGGTGTGAGGGCGAGAGTGTCTCTCAGGGTTCCTCCTAGCCGGTCTCCCAGACATGGGGCTCCTAGGAGTGCGGTTTACTTTCTGCAAGCAAAAAGGGGTTCAGACTGGGGAGGACGTTGCAGGCACCATGGAAAAGCAGCAAGTAAGAAATGTCAAGTATCCACGTTTCTAGAAGAAGTATTTCCCTAAATATTTGGAGAAACCGCAATGATATATTAACACATTTCTGGGAATATATATAGGATGGATACAGTCTTGAAAACTTTAGCGCAGCCACAATCACGAATGTCCACAAAGCTTTAATGTATTACGAGTAATAAAAAATAAAAAAACAAGTGACATTCTCTGTTTGTAGCCAACACAGGGTTTAAAGGAGAGAGATTGAACTCTCTTTATTACAGAAGCATGCAGTAAAATGATGTGCAACAAGCCCACAGCTGCACTCTGGTACGATCCAGTATGAAAGCAGACAAAAAGGTATTGATTAATTTGTGACTTACCGGAGTAGCAGCTGAGAATGAATTTCTATTAGACAGGAATCCAGGTATGTTTTTCAGCTCAGCCATGAGTTTTGCAAGCTAAATTAGAGGAAATGTGGCTGCTTAAAATGAGACGGTAGTCACAACAACAGATGTAACACATTAATAAACAAGACAAAATAAATATGTAGGTCGGTGTTGTCATAAAACAGCCGTCACCATGAAAAGTTTTGAATTTACCATATTTAAGAAAATACTTTAGCCACAGAACACAAGTGTTATTGTGTAACTAGAATACAGAATTATAGGTTGACAGTGTGCAAATAGTCACTATGTAAACATAAAATGGTACCCCTTAATCTTTTCCCATGTACTGTATTACTTTCTACAAAAGGTTTCCTAGCACCACCAATTTTACCTTAAGTTCCTACACTTTTCCCCTTTTAGGCCCAGAGCTACAATATGGTGCTAAACTTTAGCATGCTTTACTTCCATTCATATAAATGGGACGAAAAATGTGCTGAAGCTTAGCACCGTTTTGTGGATCAGGGCTGTAAGGCCGCGTCCATTGTTGGACGTGCTAGCTTCCGCGCTCCTCCTCGGCGTTGCGCCTGCAAAGCAAACTTGTTTGTATTGCGCAGTGCTGCTCTCCCTGTAGTGCACGCACACTATGCACTACTACTTTGACGTCCCAGTGTTTGTTTCGAATCCTACACTATGGACGTGGCCTAATACTTTCCCCAGAGCAGCAGACACCTTGCTTTACACTGTGTAATGCCCACAAACATGCAGCTAAATTAATTTACGGGCTTAAGCACATTTGCACACAATCGCCGTTTTCTTCAGCAGCGCCTGTGCCAACAAACCTACTTGTGCCAGTTCAGGAATTTAGCCGACTGTGTCAGACAGGTGACGGACTGCAAATAGATTCTTCTTCACATAAAGTAACTGTCAACTATTAAATTTTTAGGAATTTCTCTAAGGCTGAACCCACCCAGATACCGTGTTACTTACCATTTCTTTGTTTTCTTTAATGTTTAAAGCTCGTTTCTCTAAGAAGTTGGATCCGTTCTCGTCCTCTGAATCGTTGTCTAAATGTGCTGGTTTTGTGTGTTTCTGCGGATTATCTTTCTGTGGGTTTAACCTCTGGCTTCTTTTCGGTGGAAACTTTAGAGCTACTCTTAATGACATGGTTTTTTTTGTTCGACCCCTCAGTGGCATCTTCGTGTTCTCAGCTCTTTCTTGCTCAGAGCCTGACTCAATTTTCTAGAACAGAAACGTTTCACAAGTCAGAATATTTGTCTGTAGTTTCAAATATATAAAAATTGAATTCTCCTCCATGGGTCTACTGGTTCTGTCACTGAAAATAACACGGCTGCAGCAGTGCTCCGAAAACGGATGTTATATGGAATGTTCAATGTAAGGCCGCGCTTATAGTCCCGGAAACGCTGACGTCACACTGCAGTCGTGGAAAAAAAAAATCTAATTTAATTGACTTCCAGCGATCGCAACCAAGCCGTTGCGCCGTCCCTACTATAGGCACACGTGATGGATGCAATACATTTGTTTTGACGCGACGTCGCTGGGAATATAAGCGTGGCCTTACAATGAAGATGAACCATTGATCAGATTTAGAACATACAATATATGGCACGCTAATACAAAAGTGTTGTTGCCTTTTGCTTAAAATAGGTTAGGATCACTGGAAAAGTTTCCCGGTATTAACAGCACAGCATACAGTTGCTTTGGGCAATTGTTTCCCCCCCCCCCCCCCTCCTCCTCATTTTGCTTTGGTAATCAAGGCAAATCCATAAAAAAAAAAACCACAGATATAAAAGATCTCATTTCAAATGGGACTGCTTAAAGGCAATTAATTATATATAGGTTCAGCTTTAAGAGTTCTACAATTAAAGAGTAATAACAGCCACGTACTGCATGGTGAAATTGCCATAAAACAATCCAGGGTGTGTTTTTTTTTAATGGAACTGCTTCTAAGCATTTATTCCACTTTCCATGTACAGTAAAGAACCCCTCCTCTCCCCCCCCCCCCCCCCGTTATCCACAAAGAGAATTCCATCCCCCCTAATGTTTAATTTCCAGTCTGTTGCGCTTATCCCTGTACTAAAATCCCCTTGAATTGTAAAAACTATCTGTAAACAGTACACAGTTGGAATCATGTAAAGATAATGAGCAATCTCATAGCGCTTCCCACGCGGATTTCGCAGAGATTCCCCATCTCTCGTTATCTAATCCCTTTAGGTCAGGTTGTGTCTCAGTGCGAAGCTTTCCTCCCCTCCCCCCATAACCATTTTCCATGTCAGTTCAGCAGAGGATCACAACGTTCATGGCTAAAAACCTGCAACTCACTAGGACGTCTTGGATCTCGCACTCTGAAAACCCGCAGAATGATTCATTATCAGAATCCTCAGAAAATATTTTAGCCAGTTCTTCGCTGATGCCTTTTCGGAAACTATGCTTCTGAAAGAGAGAGGGGGGGGGAAGAGAGAGAGAAGTGGTTTTTTTTCCTTAAAAAGAAGCAATTTTCCACAAACTGCAGAGCGCAAATCACATTTACAAGTGTACTACTAGCGAATAGCTTTTGTTACCAAGAAAATGGCTCAGGTTTACAAATCATTTCAGAGCTGTTATAGCAATCATCAAGCATCTTAGGTTAGGTGACATTTCAAAGGGTAGAATAAGTAGATAATCTACTTCCAACAATTACTACCTAGAACCGCCAGCACAAAGTAAAATGAAATTACAGGAGCCGGTGTATATTCATAACCGCTGCATAGAAATGTTAGCAGAAGCATGCAGTTCTAATCAAGCACAACACATTTCTACCACTTCCAACATGGAAAAATTGAATTCTGTCTATGCTTTTACTGCACTTACTGTGTTTGCAAAATTATCAGAACCCAAACTGTCACAACCGTCATCTGAGGATGACGAGGTCTCCATGGGAATTAAATTCACGTTTCGGAATTTTTGGAAATTCTTCCCTTTTGAAACGTTTCCTTGCTGCAGAGCAATACATAAGAAATAAAAACTTTACTGTGGATGTGAAATAAGAAGGCACAAAACGAAATAAAAAATTGTGGAGACAAAAGCGACATGTACAATATGGTCATGATTTTGTGGTATAGTTGCAAAGATCTCCCGGCGCTGCAATCTGTATTTCCAATACAAAATAGTGTTTATTTTACTTATATTAAAACCCTTTCTCGCTATACACCTGCGCGACTCTTGCATTCTGCTCAATGATGTCTTCTCTCTCACCCCTCACCCCTCTAAAAGCCCTCTCCCACCTAAAATCCTCACTCACTGCCCCACACCTCTGGAACCTTCTCTTTCCACCGATCTTAAAGACACCTCTTTAAACGAAGCAAATGGGTAGCTCAGTTGGCGGAGATATAGATATACACAGAGCGTGGCACCTTGCAGACGCACTTACCAGAACACCCTCCTGTCTCCAAGTTCTCCCCACTTAGATTGTAAGCTCTTCAGGACAGGGACTCCTTTCCCTAATGTTACTTTTATGTCTGAAGCGCTTGTTCCCATTATGTGTTCTAATATTATGTCACGTGTATTACTGGTGAAGCGCTATGTACCCGGATGGTGCTATATAAGCAAAGATATACATAAATGTACAATAAACACTTGTATTCCAAATACAGATTGGAGTACCTGGAGATCTTTCCTACTATATCAATGTCACAGCTGGCTGCTTGACTCTGGACACATCCAGTAATCGCTAATTATTATTAAATAAGTTTTGCTGTGTATTACTTTATGATTTTATGGTATATACAGTACATCCATCTTCTCATGTTTTAAGTGTTCATCAATGAACATGGAGACAGACAGGATCTGAGCAATACAAATGTATATCATTTTGGGCCATGCGCACTATTTTATTTCAATTAAGGTCGAGGCTATAATAGGCGCGCGCCACGGAGCGCATGCCTGCCACAGAGGCCATTTGTGTCCCAGGGGGAGATGCGACTGTAACGGGCGAGCTTTTTCACCCTCATTGGCTGAACCGCTCACGACAAGGCCGCCACGCATCAAAATATTTTGCCGCGTAAATAATCGGCCGCGCCGTCGCTCTCGTGCACGTACGCTCTATGTCCGTCCTCATTGGAGGTATGACCTTTTGTTTGCGGCACGCGCTGTCGCTCTCACCGTCGCTGCAGCCTAAGCAGCAGTTTGCTTTGCCCCCATTTATTACCAAGATGGAAAGTAGGTGAGTGCTTGGAGCTAAACCATTTACTGACATTGTAAAAAAAGGCAAGAGGGGCTAAAACGGCAGAAGCTTAAAATACAAAAAAGGGCAACAAATATAATTGAATATACAACATATTTTCTGCTTTTAGGGTAGAACATTGAGGACAAAAACTGTTAACTAAATCAGGGTTTCGATGTAAAGCAGTTCTTTGTAAATTAAGTAGCAGATATTTTTTAGTGGTCCTATAAAAATGACAAATATTTAACCTAAAACAGAAGAAAACAAATGGATAATTTTCTTTTTCTGGGCCTTAAATGAGGGAAGCAGGGACAGTGTGTGTACTTAACTGTAGTAACCTTTACAGGTGTAAACTGAGCACACATTGTTATGTGAAACAGATGTGATATATAAATTTTTATTTCTTTATTTGGGCATTGCAAGACCATATAATTTTACGAACTTTGGAGAGATAGCTTCTCGGCATTTACAGAAAAAGTGGTTCAAGGGTCTTCATTCACATGATTTCTTTAAAAGCTGCAGTTCAAGCTGTCTTTTTTTTTCTTCATTCAATATGTGCATCAATACAATCTACACACTGACAAGTGATTAACTAAGTTGCTGATTGATCCGTTCTCTTGTAATCGATCGCTGAAGATTTGGCTTGGGGTTCACTAAATGCATATATTCTGTTGCACTGACAGCCAAAGTTCTGTGAGGAAGATCATGTGACCAGGCAGGCACTTGATTCAATTGGCTCACTACTAGAGGGCAGGGCTCAAAAAAGGGGGTGCTGTTTCATAAGGGGAAGGGGATGTGACTTTGTAAATGGTTGCTATAGGAACATAAATGCTTGTTACATTAGAAATATATATATATTTTCTCTTTAAAATTGTTGGGCTTTTTTTAAATTTAAATGCTACAAGTATTTTCTCAGTACAGAACTGTTTTTTTTGTTTTTTAAAGCTCACATGTAGGATATTGCTTGAATTGCAACTTTAATAAGGTCTTACTGAATACAAAAATACATGCTATTGAATGGTTAACGTCATTGGAAAGTCTAATGGGAGGTGTTCTGATCCACGGCACCAAACTGTAAACATATAGACCTTAACCATTAGCATGGCAATACTCAGCGTTTTTCAAACAGGGGTTTCTAGAAAACATTGGGTTCCCCATTCATCTCTAAAGGGTTCTCTGCAATTTCCAGGTAATTTGAAAATTGTACCAAATACAGAAGAATTTACAATGCATCTAAATCTCAGACACGCTATTAGAGGGTTGGGGTTCCGTACCATGCATCTGATCTCAGACGCGCTGTTACAGTAGGGTGACCATTTTCTGCATTTAAAAACAGGGACAAATGTCACGCCACACCGATTGCACGTGCAGCAGACAAGAGCAAATTGTGCATGCTCAGTCGGCAAGAGCCAAATCGCGCCGGATCAGCTCTTGCCGGCAGCGCATGCGCGATCGGCGCAAAGAGAGAGGAAAAAAAAGACCGTTTGGGACACAAGCCCAAAAACCGGGACACATCTGGTCACCCTATATTAGAGGGTTGCGGTACACCACAATGTCACAATATAATAATTATAGGGTTCCTTAACCACACACCAAAAAAAAAAAAAAAAAACACAACAAAAAAACACTGCCCTAAATTTATTTTTTAAAAATGCAGATGACAACCTTATTGTTTTATGCCATATTGTTTCCTATGAAATAGTAAAGCTTTCTTAATAGTTCAAAAATATTTTCTTGTTCATTTTGCTACTATAAACTCAAGTGCAGTGATTGCATTTTACTTGTAAGGTTTAGCATCTTTTTTGGAACCACTCTAGTTTAATGTAACTATATTTAGATCCATTCGTAATGACAATTAGATTGCAATGACCACAACTACTGAAACGTGCAGGGGTGTTTTTTTCATTTTTTTCATTGGTTTGTATTTAATCGTTGAAGTAATAAAGCTTAAAATGTACGCATGATAGATATAGATCTATATCTATAAATTGTACATACATATAGAAGGGGTTACCGCAAATAACATTAACAAGTGTACACAGAAAACTGGGGTCACATTTTAGATTCACGCCTGTGAATCGCCACGCCAGCTCTATCCTGGATCTCATCCTACCTCTCCCATCGTACTTTTAGTGTCTCTTCTGCTAACACCTCCTCCTCCTCTATTGATCTCTCTGTGGGGGTACCCCAGGGCTCTGTCCTGGGACCTCTTCTCTTTTCTCTGTACACACTCTCTCTAGGTGACCTAATAACATCTTTTGGGTTTAATTATCACCTCTATGCCGACGACACACAAATATACTTTTCAACACCTGCTGTACAAACCAAAGTTTCTGAATGTCTCTCTGCTATATCATCCTGGATGGCCCTCCGACGCCTTAAACTCAACATGGCTAAAACAGAGCTCCTCATACTTCCTCCCAAACCTGGCCCTACTACCTCCTTCCACATTACTGTTGGAACTACAATCATTCACCCAGTAGCCCAAGCACGCTGCCTAGGGGTCACGTTCGACTCCTCTCTCACATTCGCCCCTCACATTCAAAACATTTCTAAAACTTGTCGCTTTTTCCTCCGCAAAATAACTAAGATACGCCCTTTCCTCTGTTATTTGACTGCTAAAACTCTGACTCAGGCCCTCATTCTCTCCCGTCTTGATTACTGTAACCTCCTGCTGTCCGGCCTTCCTGCCTCTCACCTGTCTCCCCTACACTCTATCCTAAATGCTGCTGCCAGAATCACTCTACTCTTTCCTAGATCTGTCTCAGCATCTCCCCTCCTGAAATCCCTCTCCTGGCTTCCGATCAAATCCCGCATCTCACACTCCATTCTTCTCCTCACTTTTAAAGCTTTACACTCTTCTGCCCCTCCTTACATCTAAGCCCTAATTTCTCGTTATGCACCATCCAGACTCTTGCGTTCTTCTCAAGGATGTCTTCTTTCTACCCCCTTTGTATCTAAAGCCCTCTCCCGCCTTAAACCTTTTTCACTGACTGCCCCACACCTCTGGAATGCCCTTCCCCTCAGTACCCGACTAGCACCCTCTCTATCCACCTTTAAGACCCACTTGCTTAAAGAAGCATACGAATAGCACTGTGGATATTCTGAACACATGATACATAAAGCTTGGCCCCCTGCAGACGCACTTACCAGAACTCCCTCCTACTGTCTCTGTACGTTCTCCCTACCTACCAATTAGACTGTAAGCTCCTCAGGGCAGGGACTCCTCTTCCGAAATGTTACTTTTATGTCTAAAGCACTTATTCCCATGATCTGTTATTTATTTGATTACCACATGTATTACTACTGTGAAGCGCTATGTACACTAATGGCGCTATATAAATAAAGACATACAATACAATAAAAGTACCATTACTTCAAAACAGATAGCACACGTGTTCAATATTTCAAAAACGTGTATAATGACACAAATGAAGTTTTTTTTTTAATTCAAAAACATGCAGATTTTGTTGCTGCTGTTCAGTTATCGTTTACAAGTTTTGTATTCTTCGTTTCATACAACTTTGTATACACAATGAGGAACCATTGTGCGCTCTGCTTGCGAGTAAAGACCATGCCTGAGGTGATGCCAGACAGTGGTACTTGTGTAGAGTGAGTTGTGGTAGCACCGAATGACGCTTTCGCGGGCTTTGATGCATCACGTGACTGCAGCCCTTTAACCCCCCCCCCCCTTAGTACATGAGCTCCACGTGGTTACAATGCAATAACTCCATGAGCACATTTCTTTTGTATTCACATTATTAAATAACCCACATGTTGCATTCTTACTAAGGCAACTGTTCCACAAGGAGAGCAATGTCTTATTATGGCACTGGCACAAAAAAAGCACAAGTATATTCGAGTTTTAATAGGGAGTGAAACGGTCCCTTAGCAAGAAGAGGGATCCCTTGTAGTTATGATTGGGAAAAACATGCTGCAAAACAAGTGATCTCTAAAGATGCCATTCTGGTCCAAATAACTCAGCGGTAAGCCCCCTTATTGCAAAGGGGGCGCTTCTCTGGCAGCGAAAGGGTCAAACCGTGCAGAGCTGCTACGGTATGGATACGGTAACAATAACAAAAACTGGGACCAACAGGTCGAGGGAGGCGTTATCCTCCAGATTATCACTGCTTCCAATGTCAGGCGTGCATAAATGTATTAAAGGGTGCAGGAAGGAGGGGGGGGGGGTAAAATAATGGTGTAATTCACACACTATGTGCTATATCAAATTCCCAATAGTAGAATACGAGGTGGAGGGGTAAACAATGGTGTCATCCAAATGTGCTATATCAAATTCCCAATAGTAGAATACGAGGTGCAGGGGTAAACAATGGTGTCATCCAAATGTGCTATATCAAATTCCCAATAGAGGTGAGCACAGCTGTGAGCTTCAGCCAATGGGACCCGGGGGCAGGTGAAAGTTCCTAGTTATTGCAGCATTTCGCGAAACCCCGAGTCACTTGTAAGTTTCGGACTTCACGCACTAACCTGCAGCTTGAAGCGGGCCATGGCTGGAATGCGGGATAATAGTGTGTATGTGTATATAAATAACCGAGATAACCGCGCTACTCCAACACTCTCTGCAGCGCTGACTCCTCCGCGCCAAAACTCAGACCCAGGGGGCGTGGTCACAGCGGGAGCCCCTCCCCCGCCAGGTCCTGCAAGATGTGCGGCAAACTCTCCACCGTCCCCAAACTGTACAAGTAGAAACTACCACCTCGCCACGAAGCTACTACACATGGCTAAAGTCCAGTTTTGAGATGTAGCCCTCTTTTATTTTAAAGGGGGGTCAGAAACGTTTTCGGCACCGGCTTAGTTTATACAGCAGACGTGTCCTTCAGTGTTGGCGCCAATTTCGACCACGTCTTTTGGAGTAAAGCCTGCAGGGGAGGTGATGAGGGAACCGGTGGGTGCTTCCTCCTCTCCAGGGCAGGAATGTTACAACCTGTGCCTGGGCAAGCAGTAAACCGCATCAACATAAGTTCCAATGCAATTGCTTGGGTGGAGGGTTAGTGTTAGTGTTGGACAAAAACACACAGAAAAGCTGGTACAATTGCACACAGCTTGTTAATGTAGCAGAAAGTAGCTCCATACATCAAGGGGGACAGGGACTACTTATTGTACGTTATTATTTAATTCTATACTGTGCACGAAGTTTATTATTCCCAATCCCACCCATTAAAAGCAGCAACCTCCCTCTGAAGTTTGTGCGTTTAACTCCATGTTAGCAGACCCTCCAACTTTTGGCCCATAACAATAGTTGCACTATTTATTTAAAAAAAAAAAACATGTTTTACCAGGAAGTAATACATTGAGAGTTACCTCTCGTTTTCACGTAAGTCCTGGGCACAGTTATAAAAAATACATGGTTACTTTGATTGCTAGAGTATGTTATTGTGGAATATATCAAGGAGGCACAATTACACGTACACTTTGCTATATGCAAAGATATAAAATGTGTATATATACACAACGAATTGTGGTATTAAATCTCCCCAACCAAGCTGAACATTAGCAGATAAGCCACCAATCTCCCAGCTGCTTTAATAAGATTACATTGCAGCCACTGGCACAAATAGGTACAACATGCACAGTTGAATTTAATAGGTACAGGACTTAAAAAAACAGGTGAACTGCTAAATAGGTACAGTTGGAGGGTATGTGTTATTTCTACCCCGCCCCAAGCATGTCTTGCTCTAGTGTTAAAAATCATCGTACAGTATTAATATCTTGCATCTGAGGTTACCATTGTATGTATGTCTGTCATTATTTATATAGTGCTATTAATGTACATAGCGCTTCACAGCAGTAATATACGTGACTCATAAATAATATACATAACATATAAAGGGCAGAAGTGCTTCAGACATAAGTAATATTTAGGAAAAGGAGTTCCTGCTCCCAAAAGCATACAATCTAATTGGTAACCTTTAGACTGCTCTGGGGAAAGCTTCATTTTAACCTCCCGGACACTTAATATTGGGTGTTACAGGTTGCCATACCTTTTAGTTGATTAACATACTTGTTACTCTAGCGCATTCTGCTCGCTGCACCTATTTGAGTCTTTTCTTTAATTTTCTCAAATCAACAGGAAGTGTTATTTCTTTTGTTCTACACAGAATATATCTATATCCTTCTGGGCCCCTCTGCATCGCTCCATGACCTGCCAAGCAGCGTTTTTGAGCTTCACATTGGAAGTGTAAGGCCGCGCTTATGGTGATGCGTCCGATGACGTCACCTGTCGCCATTTGCAAAAGTTGTACTTGGGTTTTGGGCGACGTCGCTGGCTGCAAGGCCATAAAAAGGGGAGGGCAAAGGCACGGAGAATCTCACGATTGGCTGCAAGGGGAGACCGTCGCTGAAAAAATCAAATATCAGTGACTACCAGATTTCTGGTAGCACTGTCGCTCTGTCGCCGTCGCGTGCGCTTACGGCGACAATGCATTTGTTTTGCCGCGACTGTGCCGTCGCCGGCACTATAGCGCAGCCTAAGGCGCGAGAACAGTGACAGTGAATGAGTCAGCCGGTAGTCTAGTATAGGGGTGTGCAAACTGGGGGCGCTAGATTTTTCCGGGGGAGGGGGACGCGATGGTTACAGAGCAGGGGGGGGGACACAGCATGCAGGGGGACTCAAGGGGAAAAGTTTGCACACCCCATATCCAGTACAGTGGTACGCAAAAACGGGGGCGTGAGATTTTCTGTGGGGGAGGGGGGGTGCAGCAGTTACAGAGGCCCTGCACTCTTCCCCAAAGCATTTAAATTAAATGTCGGGGAGCGCACGCAAAGCCTCTGTAACTTCGCTTTCCTGGTCTCCGGCGGCTTCCAGCGACACGTCGCCATGGTAACGTGGCGTCAAATCACATCAGACTATGCCGGACACCAGGTAAGGCCGTGCTTATAGTGCCGGTGACGCAACGTCGCCAGAAAACAAATGCATTGCCGCTTACGCTTATAGTAAGCGTGACGGCGACAATGCGACGGAGCGAAAACTGGTAGCCGGCAAAATTAGATTTTTCAAGGGCTGTCGCCTCATGTGACAGCCCTGGAACCAATCAAATGTCAGGAAACCCACGCCGTCGCCGCCCAGCGAAATATAACTTTTGCCCGTGGCGACGGGTGACGTCACCCGTCGACGGCACTATAGGTGTGGCCTTAGGGGGGGGCGTGAGCAGGCAGGGCGGGTGCAGACTGCAAAGTTTGCGCACTCCTGCTCCAGTACATTTGTCAGTAACTGAAGCACCGCCCCCATCTTTAAATGTCAATGTCCCACCCGGCCGCCACTCATGTGCATGTCGTGCAACGCCATCTTTTAAATATCCCGCGCTGGCTTTTTTTTTTCTGCTTCTCTGGAAATTCATTACAAATCGCATTTCTTAGGGGCCCCTGGATGGGAAGTGTTTATCAATCAAGTGTTTTCTGTACCCCTACCCCCACCCTGTCCTTATCAGAGAACTAATGAAGATAGGTGGGGGGGGGGGGGGGGCGCGCCTCTGGCTTTCCAAACCCTTGTTGAACACGTGGTGAATCAGACCCCTCCCAAATTTTAGCTGATAAACAAAAAAGGCATCAATCACTGCCATGAGTACACTTTGGTCCTATGAGGCAGATAACATTTGTGGTATGTGCATATACTGTGCCTGTGGCCTGAGCCTAAACATAGACTCCTTATCTGTGACTTTTTTGTTCCAAGCATTGTCTACATAAGAATGTGAGACTTAACAAAACATGCAGGTTTTAAAACAGGCCTGCACAACATACGGCCCGTCTGACCTCTCTGTGCGGCCCGCGATGAGTCCGGTCAGGCACCAATTTAATAAATAAATTTCACAAAAAAAAACGGCGGCGATTCCCCTGCTCAATCAACCCCCCCCCTGGCGACGGGGGGGGAGTCATAGCCAGCTGAGCTCTTCTGCGGCTGCTCCCCCCCCCCTGCTCCCAAAGTGGATATGTGCAGGGGGGTGAGGTGCAGGGGGGTGAGGTGAGGTGCATTGAGGTGAGGTGCAGTGAGGTGAGGTGCAGGGGGGGGGTCATTGGAGGTGCAGGGGGGGATTGGAGGTGCAGGGGAGGGTCATTGGAGGTGCAGGGAGTGGGTCATTGGAGGTGAAGGGGGAGGGTCATTGGAGGTGCAGGGGAGGGTCATTGGAGGTGCAGGGGAGGGTCATTGGAGGTGCAGGGGAGGGTCATTGGAGGTGCGGGGGAGGGTCATTGGAGGTGCGGGGGAGGGTCATTGGAGGTGCAAGGGGGGAGAATGATGTGAGGTGCGGGGGGGGAGAGTGATGTGAGGTGCAGGGGGGGAGAGTGATGTGAGGTGCAGGGGGGGAGAGTGATGTGAGGTGCATGGGGGGGAGAGTGATGTGAGGTGCAGGGGGGAGAAGGATGTGAGGTGCAGGGGGGGTGGGATGTGTGTGGTGTGCAGGGGGGTATTGTTTGTGATGTGGAGAGGGAGTATTATGTGTGTGGGTGAGGGGGAGAGATGGGGGTATGAGAGATAGATGGGGAGTATCGCAAAGGTTGATAGTGAGGGGTTCTGGGGGAGATATGAGGATGATGATGAGGGGTGCTGGAGGAGAGATGATGATGATTTTACCCGTGCGGCCCAAATTTTTTTTCCTTGGAGCAGTTCGGCCCTTCTCGCTTTACGAGTTGTGCAGGCCTGTTTTAAAAAGTGCAATTGCTGCCCCACTAATCTTTTCCAGACACCAATAGATTAACCCTTGCAGTGGGGAAGGGCTCACTTTTTTAGTGCTGTTTCAATATTTGTCAGGGCTCTTCCTGGTCAAATTCCCCTAATCTCAATGCAAGTTAATGAATGATTAAGGGGTAATTCTATATTATCTGACTTCAATGTGGATTTTCTGCAGCTTCAGACAATATAGGATATAAGGTACTTAGAGTTCTCTTCAAAATCTTTTACCAGTTCAGTATGGTTAAATGGCAGCAAACACTATCAATATTTAAGGTACAATGCAGTCCACAATGTCTCAGGTTTCAAAATGTTTCCTAATTTGTTCCTAATTATCTGAGCCAGGGGCCCCCCCAGTGTTTGACCATGCTATTTTTAACTCCAGGGACAGCAAAAACTTTTTGAACTTGCTGGTAAAATTAAAGACAAAATAAAGATGCCATCTAGGTAATACAATGGAAAGGCTGAAATTGCAGTTTTGTAGACCACTTCTGCAGAATCAGACATGTTTTTCTCAAAAACATATCTAATAACATGTATAAATAGCTTATTTTTTTTGCGTGTATAATTCGTTTTATTTTAAATTTTTGTTGTTTCAAGGTGCAATCCCTGGTAGTTTGCAAAAAAAAGTTTACTCTGCCTCAAGCCCTTTTATGGGGAGGGGGCATGGGGTGAGTGGTAGTGTGAGGGGGGGGGAATAGGTAAATGGGGATGAGAGCGAGGAGGTGTGTAACAGAAAGAGGGGGGCTCGCAAGGCAGCCGACACAGGGGACCCCAGAGAAAACTAATCCTAGGCCCCAGGAAAGGGCTCCGGTGGGTGGGGAGGTTAGGAGTTTAATCAGTGGTTGCTGCCTCCTCTCCAAGGCAGGAATGTTAAAGCTTGTAAGACAAAAAAACAACAGCGCAAACGCATAGTGAAGTAAGTTTAAATTATGTATTATTATGCAAAAGGTAAAATATCTGCGTACATCAGATAGAATTAAATAAGGCGTTGCATGATCTATGGCATAGATTACCCAGCGCCGCACGTCACCAGCAGTAGGGGAACGCGAACACACAGCATCCACAGGAACCGCTACACCGTCAGGATGGAGGCACAAGATCTGTAAGGTAGATCTTATTTGGCATCAGGATATGTCCCTCAGGCCTCTACCGATCTTCCGTTGGTTGCCCGTCGTAGAGAAGGCTCATTCCGGTACCAGAGCTGGAAAGATCACCATCCTGTTTACTGCAGTGTTCCTTTGCGGCGCCTTGCAACACTTTGCGACACGCTGTTGGCGGAAGCGGTTGCAATGCAATAGCCGCATCGCGGATGTATAGCAGTCAGTATACGTGTAAGACACGTATCAATTACAGGATATTCAAGATAGAGCTCAGAGATAACTAGGATGGAAATGAAATCAGTCATACACCATCTATCCAACGCGTTTCGTAGCATGCGCTACTTCTTCAGGGATAACAATTGATAGCCATAGATCATGCAACGCCTTATTTAATTCTATCTGATGTACACAGATATTTTACCTTTTGCATAATAATATATAATTTAAACTTGCTTCACTATTCGTTTGCGCTGTTGTTTTTTTGTCTTTCTGTTTTAGGGGTGTTGAGTCACTCTGTCCTTGTTACAGCAGCAGACGCCAATCCAATCAACTATAGGTTGTTGTCTTTAATTATAATCACATAGGTGTTTATTGGTTATATATTTATATCATATAGACATTAGAGATTAATATTAGGAGCGCACTTTAATATTTTTTTTTCATGTTAAAGCTTGTGCCTGAACAAGCAGTAAACTGTAAGCATCAAAATCAGTACTAATACTGGGCAATTGCTTGGGTTGAGGTTTAGTGTAATTGTGTTGGACAAAACACCAAGAAAAGCTGGGCAAAGTCCTGTTCGGCAGATTAGTATCTGTACAAAACAAATTCCAAAATAATTTCACAGTACTAAAAGGAATCCTGATTTGAAGATGTAAAAGTGGTGTTAGTCACCTAAATTTAACTTCCTAAACATTGCACCTTCATTGGCTCATTTTGATTATAGGAGGGACTCCGCCTCTGAGTAATATATACTAGCTCTTTCCTTGTGGTAGGGGCTAATACATTTAGGGATTCCCATCAAAGTTTTCCAAAGGGTCTTCAAGGGATTTAGCCCCCCAAATCTATATGGCAGATCCCAGGCAGTATAATGAGTTCCTGAGCACGCGTCACTGTGCACTTAGTAAGGCCCCAAACTACAACTTGGCATGGGTGAACGGCATTCATGTCAGCAGCTCCAGGGACCCTCTGTTTCCCGAGATACTTACCTCAGAAGGTGGTGGCGGTAGCTGGGCTAGTTGGAGATATCGAAATGGCGGCTTAAATGTCCATCGTCACATGGGCCTATAGGAAGCCATCTCTTGTGTCTTCCTATTGGCCCGCGTGACCAGGAGCTTTAAACAGCAGAGAGATACCGGCATCCCCTACTGACGTAAGTATCTCGGGAAGCGGAGGGTCCCGGAGAACGTGGCTCAACCACGGAGGACCCCCTGCGTTAATCCTATTTAAAAAAATTAAAAAATGTCACTTGGATGCCGCTTTGAACGTTTTCTCCACACAAGCTCAGGACACTATACAGTCAAAACAGTTTTGTTAGCAGTAGTCTGAGGGTTAGGCAATAAGATTGAATAATTAGGGGTTCGTGGAACAAAGATTTTCTAGTAGAGGGTGCACAGTGTAAAAAAGGTTAGTAACCACTACATTAGGGAAATGAAAAATGCTTGTGATAGACATAAGGCGTAAAGACGAAATTAAGCTAAGGATCAAATACAGGTGGGCCGAGTGGTCCTTATCTGCCCTCAAATTGTATGTTTCTATGTTAGTAAAAAAAGAAAAGATGTTCGCATAATAAAACATAAACATCATCACGAGATGTTGAGGATTGCACGCTTCAAATCAAATTATTTTTCCCATCTTCAGAATGGCCCTGGAACCAAACGTCCGGAATGTCTGGGGAATTCCAAAAAACCAAATTACCAGGTAAGAAATCATTTTGGTTATGTACAGTATGTAGTGTATCAATCTATATTATATATATATATATTTTCCACACGTATTGGTATTTTAGAATACATACATCAGTGGGAGAGGGTAGACAAAGGAGAAATGGGGGGGATGGAGGGTTTTGGCTATAGTGTTGCAGTGTAGCAGCACAATACAGTGGATACAGAACATCAACAAAAGCAATTACATAATATAAGATCCATAGGCCTGGGTCCTCTCCGGAAGTCCGTCCGAGAACTCTTATCTGAGTGATTCAACCGGGGATGGCCGGACATCATTCAACCATTAAGTTGTGTGTTCCCCCTTCCCATGGGCCATGGCGGGGGGTCAAGAAACCCATTAGATCAATATGGCAGCAATGGATGGGGAGGAAGCTGGAGTACCCCTTAGAAAGTTATACATTAACCAGGTTTGCCAGATCTGTATCTATGTTTTTAATGTATGTATATTTTTTGGGTGTTCAGCGCTTTATAAAATAGACAGCCCATCGGGAAATATAATACACACAGTGCATAGAAAAGTCTTGGAGACCTTACAAACTCTGTAATTATTATTGGGGACCATCATACACATCTGGACCAAACTATCATGTTCCTATGAGATACACTAATACTCCTCTAATGGACATTTTTTACATCTTTATTATTATTACCATTCACTGTATTTGTTTAATATTTTTTGTACCTATAAATTAATTGTAATAAAATGTTATTATTTTTGTTTTTAACATTTCTGATCCACACGGTCACTTGGACAGCCACTCCCAGACAAATTATCTGTTGGACCATTGTTGTCCGATTCTTTCATTCATACGCATTGAGTGCAGCAATTGGGGATTCTTTCGATTCTATTTGGATCAACTCTGTATAACCTCTGTAATTAATAATAAAACCGAAGTTGCCACCATAATATCTTTGACTGTAAAGCTTTTTAGGATTGTATAGTAAGTGACATAGCGACCCATGAATATTCTGACTATTTTTATCCAACAAACTTATAATAAGAAATAAGTAACTGCTGAAAGGGCACCATTTTATAATTTAGTGGTTACTGTCAAACAATTGAAGAACACTTAATTTCATATGCATGTACCAGTTATCCCAAAGAACCTTTTTATATTTAGAGACAATAAAACTGTGATCAAATTGTATTCTGCTTTAATGAAGAAATAGCTATGCTGTTCTTATTAGACAACCTCATGTAGCAGGGATAATGCACAAGATGTTTTTTCTAAATACAAACCACCAGCTGTTTATTTGTACAGAATTTGATGTAATTGTGGATCTATACAACAGTACACAAGAAAGTGTTATTAAGTTGCACACACTGGCACTAAATTTGTATTTCATTATCCGCTTTAGAAAACTCTCAACAGAAAAGTTTATGAAAAATATGATGTATTCAAGAGTGCTTAAACATTTCGTAAACTATTTTTTTTTCAAGCACTGTGTAGCGCAGTAATATTACAAAAAAGCAACATTGTGTCTTTTGCAGATTCTTGTAATACTGACTTTCCGCAAACCTTTGGATGCTAAAACTACCTGCAAAGACACTTTACTGAGGGGGAAATCTCACAGTAAAACTAAGCAGTGTAAAATTATAGCAATTTCCACCCAGTATAACTGATTCTGATTGTATTCATTGAATCGTCCAGGTCAGCGGTGCGCAAATTGGGGGGCGGGAGAATTTCTATGGGGGGTAGGGGGGTGCTGAGCGATCAGACTGGCTAAAGGCAGTCATCTTAAACCAATCATCTTCCAGATCATTAAAACTAGATTAAAACAGCACTCTATAGGAACCAGGTGCTTCTTGTTACCAGGAATGTGGCCGTTACTTCAGACACAATCGTAAATCTACTGTTAGCGAATCTCACTTACACCACACACACATTCTTACACACACAAAATGGACACTAACAGAACAGACAAAATGGAAACAGAACATCACCTTCAATCCTTCTCCAGAGACTCCCCCCCCCCCCAGTCCATTTCAATAATATCAACAGTATATTAATTTCAGCAATATGACTTAATCACTACCAAAGAGATGAAGCCCAAGTACCTCCCTAGAGTAGGAGTGAGAGCTACCATGGTAAGAAGCACTGAGTAACCATATTATTTACCACCAGTTACTGTCTGACGTGAAGTATGTTTTGTATATAGAGCATTATTAACTGTATGAATACAGCTCTTGTTTGTACTATAAAAGTTCCGGGCACCCATCATTATTCTATCTACATATCACCGCTCACCCTGCATGGACCCAGCACCCTGAAAAGGTATGAGAGACTGGGCACAGCCATATATATACTGTATATCCAACTCGATGTAAACTATTTAAGAGCTGGGAAAAGAGGGTTACATTATTTTAAGAAAAATGTCTTCTCTTTTAATATTGTCCAAGAAGCGGTGCACTCACGGGACTTGGAATAGGTGCAATAGGTGCTCAGCAACAACAGTCCTGTGAGATCACACAAACCGCCATGTAACAGGCACTTATCCCTGTTTGGATAAAGCTTCCTCAGAGCTCTGAATCCAGCATGGAGCTGGTTAATTGCAGCCACTCAATTAGCCAGTCTCCACCTAGACTAATCAGAGCTCTGTGAAAAAGCCTCATGTGAGATACAGGGGGGAGATTTTTCCTCTGCACACAACGGTGCTGACATGAGGAGAGGGTCTTGAATACACAAAAGGACTGTGTATTGACAGCAAGAGACACAGGGGGACCAGACCTCTATTCCTGGACCCAGGAACCTGCTAGAGGCTGGACTCCCAAGCACACCTGGACACCACTGACCTGAAGGGCCACCTGTTTTAAGGTACCGCTGAGACTTTGTGGTGGTAGGCTGGAAACGGGCTTATCCTCTCGGTCTTGTAATATAAGGACTGGGGGAAGTAAGTTAGCCCTTACAAAGGGATAGGTGTTTGTGGTTTTTGTATATTTTTGTTTGCTGTGCTGTTTAAAGGGACAGGCTCAATAAAGCCATATGTTCATTTCACCCTAACCGGTTTCCATTTGCATACCTCTGCACACATCTCTTAAACGCCAGTAATAAAAAAATTAGAAAGTTGTGGCCATCCAGGAATAAAAATAGGTTTATTGTACAGATATTGACGTTTTGGTCTGCTCGTATCTTGACAAAGGTCCGCGAGCGGACCAAAACATTGATCTCTGTGCAATAAACTTATTTTTATTCCTTGAAAACAACTGGAGTATTACTAATTTCTATTTTTTTCTCTTAATCTTTACAAATAATGTTCTTTGAGGTTATTCTCCACTCAGATTTAGAGCGAGAGAGAAGCAGCAGGTATGGCCTATGAATCTAAGAGATATACTATATACAAAGAGGGGAGCACTAATAATAATAATAATAGCATGTTCTTGTATAGCACTGCTAGTTTTACGTAGCGCTTACAGAGACATTTTGTCTGGCACAGTCCCTGCCCCATGGAGCTTACAATCTATGTTTTTGGTGCCTGAGGCACAGGGAGATAAAGTGACTTGCCCAAGGTCACAAGAAGCTGACACCAGGAATTGAACCACGTCCCCTGCTTCAATCTCAGTGCCAGAGTCAGTGTCTTTACTCACTGAGCCACTCCTAGCATTACCGCAAGATATCAAAGACCTAAAATGGGATTATCATACACAATCTCTAAATTTCTGCCTATTAAGGGAAACGCAAACTTCCTCCCAAGCCAAAATCAGGCATCTTTTCCATCGTGGGAAGGCAAGGGCTTAAGGTGTATAGGACATTTGATAAAGGAAGACCAGGAAAGGCTCCTTACCTTTTGAGGAAATAAACGAAAAGTGGGAGATACCTAGTTTATGGATATTCGTATGCACAGATGACACATTATTGTAAATCACTGGAGAACTATAAAAAGGAAGTATTGTCAAATAATATATATGATCATTTCTTCAGTCTTTCCAGAGAGGACAGATGCACTATATCAGATATATACAATTTAGGAAGAGACAAAAATCATGAGAGGATTTTGCAAAAGGTTTTTGAGGCCTGGAACAAAGATTTCAAGGAAATAGATGTAATACTTACATGTTTAGATAGAACTAGAAAACTTATCATATCAGAAACGTGGTGAGAGAAGCAACTAAAACTGACACACAGAGCCTATTATGCATTTAATATAAGTTACAACGATACAGACAAATCCAGAAATAGATGTCCATAGTGCCAACAACCTAAAGCTTATGGGACTGCCCCAAGATTGTGAACTTTTGGGACCAAGCGCTGGATTATATACAGCACAATGTTAAAATAACTGTGGTTAAAGAACCAGTGTCTTTAATATTTGGCAACTTGGAGGAATGGAAGATCATAAATAACGGGGTGAGGATACCTACATTTGTAGAAATTACATTATTGGCGGCCAGAAAAACCATAATGTTACAGTGTATAAAGGATATACCCCCTAACATGGAGATGCTTAACAAATATTTAACACAACTATTCATGTTAGATCAAATGGAAGCCGAAACAAATAAAGAGCTAAAGACAGAAACACTATTTAAAAAATGGGATCCTTTATTGAAATTTTACCATACAGGGACAAAGTGGTTTAATGCATGCGTTTGGTCAAACGTCATGGTATTTAATAAGAAGTCTGAAACATGAGAGGCCCAGAAGGTGATGAGGGGGGAAAAGATTAAAACATCTAATGTCTGTTATCCTTAGAAACGATTAGGATATATAGCAAAGAAACAACAAAAGGAACTGTGGGTAAGGGGGAAAGAGGTACAGAGGGAAATACAAATCCATGATGCAATGCAGCTAGGACTGACTCATCAATTTTAACATTTAGTTTAGGTTTTCATTTGTCGATGTCTAAAGTATAGGTAATAGTAATATATTATTTACTGGTGTAGTGCACTGTTAAATGTAAAGGAATATTGTAGTCACTGTAAACTGGTATTTGGTGGTCTTGTTATAGAAAACGTTAAAAAAAATTCAACAATACAAAAAAAAAAACAACATATATTTACTAGGCAGGTCTAAGACATAAGTCACTTTATGAACCATTCAACAAAATGGGACTCGATTTGATTTTAGACTAGTTAGAACGTTTTTACAGAAATCTTTCATTGGTTCAAGACACAATTATTTAAAATTAGTACTAAGTAGTGACACTTGTCATAATATAGTATTTTAAATAAATAAGATGATCCCATTTACTTTTACTCTGCCCTCTTCAATATGCGGCAAATCCATCTTCTCCTTGCTTGGGAAGATTTCTGAATGGAGCTTAACTACCTGACCAAGAGGAAAATATCTTCACAGTATTTTGAACAGGGGCCCTTGGGGCATAAGCGTCGGTACGTGTTATTGCACCACAACGGCACCAATGCTTAATGCATGTGCTCCATCGCCTCTGAAGTTCGTCGGTCTTCACCGTTATCTTGTTGTCTAAAGCAATGGGACTGCTTGTGATGTTCTGCAACTGCTCAGAAGAACAGCTGTATCCGTTTTTGTAAGACTGTTGTCAAGGCTACCTCTATGCGTAGTCTCAGCAGCCTTTTTACCTGTAATAGTTTCAGTTAATCTGTCTGAAAACTGTCACAGGTCTCTGTGCTTACAAAAAAAACCTATATTGATGGAAACTGCTAGTCCTTGGAGGTCGAGGCAAAGTCGACCCTGTAACAGCATATGACAATTTACTGGTGTGTCTCATTACTCTTTGCTTGGAGTTTTTCTTTACCTCTGTTTGTGCAGAGGTTCTCAGATGCACTTCTACTTGTGTTTAGTTTTGGCTCCTGGGCTGTAAACCTGTGTTGTGAAGCACTTTAAAAGGAAGTTGGTTGTACATGTAACCTCCCTACTGGGATTACTAGTTTCCACTATAAGGGGGTTAATAAGAAGTTAGAAGGTTAATGTTAAAGTAAGGCCCTAGTTAAAGGTAACGAATTCCATGTAGCTAATTTGATGTATCTAATGTCATGTTGCTAAAGTAAGTAGGCAGGTGTTTGGCCACTCCTCAGTTCCAGAACCTGAACTGAGGAGTGGGTCATCAGACATGGGATGACTCATAATAAATTAAAGTGGTCTTAATTCTGCCTATTAATAAGGGTGGGGCTATGACATCACCCAAGGGGTTGTAAAAGGGGCGGTAGAAGCTTCCAGACACCAGGCTCCTTTCTATACAGAGGATGTGCGTGGCAATCATTTCAAAGGGTCCCTAGATCAGGGACCATGGGGAGTGCCACATCTAGAATTGCTCTAACGCCAACTTTACGTCTATGCACACCAGGCTACCATAGTATGGACTAGTAAGGAGATGTATAGGATAACAGGTAGATGGGAACCTTGATAGAAGGTACACCCCTGTGTAGAGTCCCGGACGGTGCCTGGAAATGCCTCAAGTCCACTATACCAAGAGATTGTATATAATCCATAACTATGGTGATGAAAGGTGACAAGCCCTGTGTGCCTCCTTGGGAAGCTTTCTAGCACCCAGGAAAGAACATTGTATGCAAGTCTGTCTAAATAAGGACATTTGTTTGTCTAATAAAGTTCCTGGCACCCTTATTACTACCTGCTTACAACACCAGCCAGCCCGGACGCCAGTACACTGAGAAAAGGTATTAAGAGACTAAGCACCAACACCTGCACCAATCTATTTTAATTTTACCGCATTTAGATGTGACTCTCTTTTATAGCCAGGCAAAGAGTGGTTACATAGAATAAATATTTTATTTTTATTTATAATATGAACCCTTTATATCTTTCTATGGGAGGAGGTGTGGCTATTTGTTTTAGAGTCCCTCTCATCGACCGCCCCCCTCGAGATGAGAAGGTATTTCTGCATGAAATTGTAAACCTCGTTGCTGGTTTAGTCCTGGAGCACACCCGATGGCTTATCTTGGGAGGATTTCAATGCCTTGGTTGAGGACAAACTCTCAATTCGGTCAAGACCTCCTCTACACAACGAATGCTCTGGGCTTCACACAACTTGTTTGCTCTACTACCCATAGAAGTGGACACACACTTGATTTTCTTTCCTGAACGGTTTACAAATCTCTGACCCAACAGCAGACCCAGTTGTTTGGTTAGACCACCACTCCATTTTGTTCTCAATCACAGCCCCCCTCCCCCTAATAGGCCCTCTCCCATGGAGGTGACCAGGTATCATCCGCTGAGGGTAGGAACACCCACCCACCCCCCTTCCAGGGCCTGATGGCAAATTTGCATTCTCCGACATATTGAGTGCCTGTGGGTATCCCGGTGCTCTTGTCCATTACTACAATAGAGATTTGTGGGCAATGGATACTATCGCTCCTGTTCCTATATGACCCCTCACCTCACACCACCACACCCGTTGGTTTGACAGTTCTATTAGGGAATTGAAGAAGAAGGGTCGCAGGATTGAACGGTGCTGGTCGAAGTCTTGCATGGTTGAGGACAAGCTGAAACGGACCACATCACGAAATACCAGCCCACAATTATTAATAAGAAGTCAGAGTTCCTGTCACGTGAGATCATGGCAGCACATAATAGACCAACTCCGCTTTTCCGCACAATGGAGAGGCTCTGCAAACCAGCATGTCTGCAGTCCGGTGAAGCCTTTTCACAGTCCTGTTGTGATGATTTTGCTCTCTTCTTGATCAATTAACCTCCATCCTGACTGGGGTCCCGACTGTGCTGTGTCAGGATTCCAAGTATGAAAAGGCAGGTTCTCTGGCTTTATGGTATAGCTTTGACCATCTGGATCTAGAAGGCATTGTGCAAATAATCCAGGAGTTACATCCTACTACCTGTGATTTGGACCCAGTCCAAACACACGTTGTCTTAGGCTGAGTTGATGTAATCAGCCCAGTGTTTTCCAAAATAGTCCTGTGCTCTTTGCATACAGGGATCTTTCCCGAACCACTGAAGGAAGCAGACATCAGACCTAATAAAAAAGCTTTAATTAGACCCAGATTGCATGGTTAATTAAAGGCCTGTATCAAACCTTCCTTTCCTGGGGATGATTATTGAGAAAGTTGTGGCAACCCAACTGGAAAGCAGTTTATCAACCCATGACATTTATAACTCATTCCAGTTAGGTTTCGGATGACAGCATTGTGCTGAAACAGCTCTGGTTCTAAACGATCTCCTGGTACAAAGAGACAGAGGTGACTGTTCAATCTTAGTACTCCTTGACCTCTGCAGCATTTGATACCGTGGACCATGGGATCTTAATGGAGCGCCTGAATGATTTCTATGGACTGGGTGGCACATTTATCTACTGGTTCATATCTTTCTCACAAGCAGGTCAAAGAGAGTATCTTAAGGAGTATACACCCTTGCACCAGTGCCCTGTCACGTGGCGTGCCCCAGGGTTCTATCCTGTCTCCTATGTTGTTAGCAGTGTACATGCTGTCACTAGGTGACATAATCAGGTGGCATGGCCTGGGTTATCACTGCTATGCAGTTGACGCAACTATACTTGTCCTTTGTACCAGTTACTAAGGAGTGGATCAGTTCCATTTGGTTGAGGTTGATAAGACAGAAGTGCTCGTGGAGGATGCTCACTCTCGGAAGACAACAAGACTGCAGCTAGGTCAACACAGTATCCTTAAGCTTGGGGGCTTCCGGTTGCTAAACTCTGTCCATGTGCATAATCTTGGCGTTGTCCTTGACTGTGACTTGACCCTTAAACATCAGGTGTGAGCCGTGATCAAATCTTAATTCTTCCACCTAAAAAACAGGAAACCTACCCATCTCTCCCCCAGTCTATATAGCTCTAATGTGGGAAAGACCCCCCTTAAACAAATTCTAAAAGGTTTGAATAAATGTGGTACCTGCAAAACATGTGATTTTCCCCTCCCTACTAAAAAGATGAGGTCTGATTCAAAACCTTTATCAATTGTAATACACAGTTTGTTGTTTATTATCTATGTTGTAGATGCGGTAAAGGGTATGTAGGAAGGACAATCAGACCATTAAAACAAAGGATACTGGAACACATCTGCTTCATTAAAAACAAGGACAATACAGATCCTGTACCGAGACATTTCATGCAATGTCCAAAGGGAGGACTAATGAATTTTCAGTTTGTTGGGATTAAAAATATCAAAATGCCTATTCGTGGAGGCGATAGATTGAATTTGTTAAACAAGAGAGAAATGTTTTTTATTTTTTCCCCTTGATACACTTAGCCCTTCAGGCTGGGAACTTCAACATTTTCTTATAAACTAATATCTGTGTAGAACTGTTTTCCTAAATGTGTGTGTTTAATGATTTTCTCTACAGCAAGTTTTCTATACCACTGAATTAGTTTTAGATAATGCTTCTGGTCAGGACAGAGGGCGAACATTGTCCAACAAATCTACAAGAAGAGGTGGTTTTCTTGCTTAGTCCTCCATCTTGACTTAATTCACATAATAATTCTTAAAACACATAATCTAATAGGACATCAATCGGAATACAATGTTTAGTTCTGCCCCTTCGGTTTATTCCCAATCCAAAGAGCAGTTCACTTGGTGTGTTTTCAAGAAAGGAGGTGCCAAGTTATAGTGCTAGAAGTTATAGTGGGCTATGCACTAAGCAGCGCGTTTTTGCGGCCAATTGGAAAAATTTTGCTCGCCCGTTAAAAAGTGAAGCCAAAAGCGGGATTTACTAACAAGTTCAGGGCATTTTGGTCTGGCCGAGCAAAAATATGCCCGATCGCACAAACTTTTTTTCCTTCCCTGCTATCGTGCTTAAACTTGTAAACCACGATAGCTGGGGAAAAAAAGCAGCCTGTAAGAACTGCATGGAGAATTTGGTAAATAACCCTAGGATTTTTAAGGACCTGCTTCTATTCCCTTAATATCTTAACTTTATGTCTCTTAGCATGGCCTTAAAAATCCTAGGGTTATTTACCATATGTGTGTCTGAACCCCGTTCTCAGGGTCCACATAATGAGACTGCGTTATAACCGGGATCGTGTTATAACCGGGATCGTGAAATTGCTACCACGAATACATTTTGTATAATACACATGCAGGAATCGAACCCATGACCCTTCATATGCTAGCGCCAATTCTCTAGCTGCTACACTACAGGGTTGGTGTGATGAATCTGACTCTATAAATAAACTTAACATCTATTGGATTGCATTGTGCAGTAGAGTGCTGCAGAGAGGAAAGAGTTGCAGATGCCGGGTAATTCAATTAAGCATTGAAAGTTATTTAAAAAAAAAACCCTTGGAGATGTTTATAAATCGGGAGCCACACTCAGATCCGCGTTGTAGCGGATCGTGCTATAACGGGTTTGAGATGGGTGTGTGTGTATATATATATATCAGAATAAATACAGTGACATTACACTTCCAATGTCTTCAAACATCACTTTCTCATCCTACCTTATCTACATCTGTTTTTCTTTTCACTCTCGAAATACTCTCGAAAGCTTGTCCTATGATTTCAATTGTTAGTCCAAATAAAAAAAGGTATCACCTAATACTGAAGTATTCATTTATTCTGCACTATCGCAACTGGACTAACACGGCTATTTCCGTTATATATATATGCAGTGGTCGACAAATCACCAAAAAATCTACTCGCCACCTAGTACCACACGTGTGCTGCTTGGGCCAATAGCAGCTCGCCACGATGTTAAATCCACTCGCCCGGGGCGTGCAAATGTATAGGTTTGTCGAACACTGTATATATGTATACATTTGCCACGCCCAGTAGCACTCTTTTTGACATAAATATATATTCATGATGTGGTGGGTGTGGGAGTTTGAGCTAGCTGGGAATGTCTGTTAATATATATCTCTCTCTCTCCCCTTCCCCTCTTTTTCTCCCCCGTTCACAGCAATCCGGTCCCCCCCTGCACATGAATGCGGCTCCCCCCCGTTCACAACTCCGTTCCCCTCCCCCCACGTTCACAACTCCACTCCCCCCCCCGTTCACAGCTCCGCCCCCCACCTCCATAGCTGCGGCTGGTAATGTCACTGGCAATAAACAGTCCTGGTGAGATAAGCAGGGGACGAAATCGCAACCAGAACATCTGATACAGAGACAATCTTTAGAACTACACTTGTTAATAACTCAGTAGATTTTGAGATTGTATTGGGAAACATTTAGTGTAGTAGTAATAATTGACCACTCATTCCTATCATGTGTTCAGTTCGAAGTTGATTGTGGTCATTATTGCACCTTTATTATGCCAATAAACTAATACAGGCCATAATCAAGGCAGGCACAAAAACAAAGTCTTTTTTTTCTTTTTTTCATTATTTCCCTTTAAGTTCTAGATTTGGTTTCTGTCATTCTAAAAAGCCTTTATGAAACAGGTATACAGTGGTACATATTTTCTTGTGCATCTTATTACTGTAACAGCCATTACAGTGATTGCCACCAATCAAAATGAACATAAATGATAGTGTTTTCTCTGTAGACCAGCAACTGATTTGATTACTTACAACCATCTCTGCTTGTATTATTACAATTATAATGAGCACAAAAGCCGAAAATCATAGATATAGATGTTTCCGTGGATGAATACTCAGCAAGAGATACATTGTTTAAAAGTGACTGTGAAACGACATATCTATACTTTAAACATAATGAGTAAGGTTGCCACCTGTCTGGTTCTAGTTGGTAAAATGCCAGTGTAGTCTAGCTCTATTAAAGTGTATTGTAAAGGGCTAGCATCCCAGAAGTTCCTGCCTATTATCTACCATGATCTCCAGCTGCTGACTATCTTGATGCAGCAGGGCTATGATTTACTGCCTGAAAAAAAAAAAAAACATGGATTTTCAATTCCTTGAACTAAACTCACAGTACCACCTCAGGCCAGACAAAAAATTTCGGTAGCATGTTTAATAAAATACATTGGGTGACTGAGTACATTTTTTAAAATAATCAAAATAGTACAAGACTGTTTGTTGATACTCTTCAAGTAAATTATCATTCACTATTGTTTCTCGTTTTATCATTGCTTGTAAAGCATTTATCCTGCCATCATTAGCCAAACATAAGATTGTGCAACAACAAGTATTTAATAAGAGTGCACTTCACAGGGCCTTCTGCAAAGAAAAACATATACATTTTTCACAGAACACAAATAAGTACAATTTTCCGTTTAAGGTTGATTTAATTTTTCTAAGTAAGCAAATGACATTGACAGTTCAGTGACAGCATGATCTCGACTGTTTTTGTCCCTGTGTTATGATGTGATAAATACTCGCTTTGTCTCATAAAAAAACAAGATTTCGTGGAACACCCTTGGGATAAGTCGCCACACTCTAATTCAATTATACTTCAAAAGCAGTTTGTTCTGTGCCCTATTCCAGGAAGCCCTGATCACTTTCACTATATGAAAAGGCAGTGTTAATTTAGTTTGCTTACAGTCAAACACAAACCAGTCCTCACAATCAGATTATATATACCATTCTAATGAAGTGAGGACATAGCTTTTCTTGATGGTATATACTGTCAGCAGCGGATTCCTGTTTTATTTCATTCTATGGCTTAGCATAACATGTTTCCTGTAGTGACCTCATCCTTTAAGTCAACAGTGAAGAGTAAAATTAACCATTCCCCTACCTTTGTTAGCTACAGTTATACATTGAATGCACATACAGTATTCTTACCACTTGACCGATTTCTATTGAGTTGGATACTGTACATAAAGCGTGCTGTACTCTCCACCTATTGTAATTAACGTTTATAGCAATCCACCATAATAAAGTAACTGGACTTCTCCTGCCAGCAGCCTCTTTTCTGCCTAATTGTAATTATTTCCTTTTAAATCCATAAACAAACTCTATTGTGTCCTTAATGTCCAAGGGCTGTTGAGTGCCACTAGTGGTACTTATATCAAGGGAAAGATTACAGATTTCAATTGAGTTCTGTAGAGTGCCCTAAAATTAATTTAAAATGGCGAGCAACATCACTGTTTGTTGTCACTAAAGTGTCATTTGAAAAACATTTTAGTCATAAAAAAAGGATGATTAGGAACTTCTTACTTTAAAAAGACATGAAAAAAAAAAACCTTTTCGTGAAAGGGTCACAATCTAGTCCTATTTTGAAATTGCATGTATAAAAAAAATGAAGTGTCTCTCTCTCTCTCTCTCTCTCTCTCTCTCTCTCTCTCTCTCTCTCTCTCTCTCTCTCTCTCTCTCTCTCTCTCTCTATATATATATATATATATAGCATTGTGCATTTGATGTGTATAGTCTAATTAAGTTATCTAAACTTTTTTTTAAATAAATAATAATCCTACTTTTATATTTATCGCCGACCACGTCCAGACATTTTGGTTCTGTCTTTGTTTGACTTACTAGTCACGGGTTGCCTATGACTTTTTTTGGAATATTCCACTTTTATCCATCCACTATCATTAATCTTACTATCTTCTTCATTAGCAGCAGTGGCAGTCTCTATTTTGACTGGCATTCCTGGAATGGGCCTGTTTTGGTGTTGACTAGTTCTCTGATGTCTATGTTCATGGGACTTCGGATGACTGTGTGCCAATGGATAAGACTTGTAAGCCTTCCCAGTGCTAACATGTGGGCTTCTCCCATCACTTCTCCTTTGCATGGATGGGCTTTGGGTAGTTTCATGGTAATATCTATTATTCATCGTGCCTCGTGATTTCTCTCGCTCAGAAGGACTATCAGAGGCTGTACTGGAGGCGCTGCTACCTTTGGAGCTTTGGACTGACAAGGAAGACAAATTCTTACTCAATCCAAACTGAGTGGGCGACGAGCTGCGAGAATAGTTAATAGGTGTAATCTGTAAAGTTGAAGTAACACGTGCTCGTCTTACAGCAGCAGCATAAGATTCTTGGTTGTGAAGGTATGGCAAAATCTGGGATAGGTTTGATAGGCTGGATGACTGGCCGCGAAGTAAACCACCACCATGCTGAGGAGATGCATGAGTGACCGTCTGACGCATTCTTAACGTGTAGATCCACTGACAATCAACATCTGCAAGAAATTAAGATTTGCACCTGTAAAAGCACATTTTGGGGGCAAACTTAGCTGGGTTTTAACTAATATTTTATTTATTTTTTGCCATGGAAAATGGCAAATCGTCTCGAGTTCACAAACTTTTGTGCACAGTTTGCACATCTCTAGTTGTCAGTAGTTTTACAAGAGGCTCCTTTCACAATTCCCTTTTCTGGCTAGTGTACACTATGGTACATTCCTTTTTTTTTGCTTTCTAAAACGTTGCCATCCATAAAAGATCTTTCACCATCAGGCACATAACTGGAGGAGGGATATTTTACTCCCATTATAACATTCTGTAAACCGTGTGTGTGTGTGTGTGTGTGTGTGTGTGTGTGTGTGTGTGTGTGTGTGTGTGTGTGTGTGTGTGTGTGTGTGTGTGTGTGTGTGTGTGTGTCAGCGTCAGCTCAGTTTTTTGTTGACATTTTGTACAGTATTCACATTGTTTAAGGATTATTCCCTACTTGTCTGGTGCAGCTGATGAGAGCTTGTATATTTTATTTAGGCCGGGTCCATGGTCAAAAAGACAGCGCTGAGCCGCAACACTTACCCCCACCATCCCTACTGAGGACGGCTTTAGATGGCGCTTCCGCAGGCGTGCGGAGGCGTGTGGAATTGCATCCGACAGTTTATTTAATTTTTCGCGCTGAGGGCCGGTCACGTGACCGGCAAAAGCCAATGGCACTCCGTGACGTCGGCGCAGTGACGTGGCGCGCTAGCCCCGCCTCACAAGCGCGCTCGCTGACGCTCATGCCAGGACACAAAAAAGCTCCTACTTGAGCAGGAGAGCATGAGTGTCAGCCCGGCTCTGCGCTGTATTTTGTACCATGTTCGAGGCCTTATGGCTCACAGCCATGTGTACAAACGGTTGCTATTTCATTTTGTAAAAGTAATGATTCTGTAGCCCATATGATACCTTACTTGTATTCTCAAAGGGAAAAAAAAAATCAGATGTTTATTTGGTTATAGAACTATGATTTTAAACTAACTGTGATTTTAAAAGGGGATTGAAAAAAAAAAAGAAATTCGACAAATCTTTAGACTACATTCCCCCGCCCCCCCCCCCCCCCACTTTTTAATGGGCAAGTGCTGTATTTTGCTAAATGTTTATTTGCAGAACATTGTACGTTTTTATTTTTGTCGGCATTTCTAATTTAGTTGTATTCATTTATTTGTGTTTCTTTTATTTAATATTTTGATTTTCCCTTTCTTTATTACCTCAGCTGTTTTCTTTTATCAACTTTTTTTCCCCTCAACAACACATTTTGTTTTATCAGCTTCAGCAAGAGCACAAAGCAAGCAGATTTGTATAATTGTCCTCACACAGAAGCTTCAGCCTGCAGCATGTACTGCGGAACAATGTATGTTCCAGCTTGAATGCTACATGAGGTGCCACGTGCATTCACTTCTGCAGACAACAAAAGTTGGTGCATCTCCACAAAATGTATCACCTACCCTGCCTGAAATAGGATTAATTCGATCTCAAAACATTAAAGGTCCAATAACTCAAAGCAGCAATACGGGTTAACTAAAAAAATATATATATATATATATATATATATATATAAACATTTTATTGCGTGTTTGAAGCAGGGATTCTCGGAGCTGAACCCCATTCATTTCAGCTCTGGGGATCCCCTGTATCTAGAGATACATACCTCTGTAGTGGCTCCGGTACCTCTGCAAGCAGAGAAACTGTGTTCCTTAATCTAATGGTGGCTTAAATGTCCTGCGTCACACGGGCCACAAGGAAACTATGATGTCATCCGGTGCGGCTTTCTATTGGCCCGCGTGATCTGCAACTTTAAACTCCGCAGAGATACCGGCACCTACTACAGAGATACGTCTCTCTGGAAGCAGGTGGTCCCCAGAGCTAAAATTAATGGGGGTGTCGGCTCCGGAAACCCCCTGCTTCAAACCAGTAATATTTTTTTAAGTTAACCGTATTGCTGCTTTAAGGGGATATTTATGAAATCCTCCTGGATTTAAAGCTGAGGCAAAAGAATTGCAAAGGAAAAACTCCAATTGGTTTGAGTTTGGTTCCTTTTCTTTAATCAATAGGGTGCTGTTTTTTTTTTTGCACCAGTGTTACAGCCGGGAGACATCAGTAAAGAGCCCCCTTACAGTTATGTTATTTTAAAATACACATAAAATAAGTTTGAGAGTGAAAATGTTTCTAAAGCTCGGGGACTGATAAAGGAATGCGGGTAAGTGAGACCACGGTAAAAGAGTCTCCCTTTATCTCTTATGATCAGCCAGGGAAATTCTGCTGTAGGGTTGGAGAGGTGACAGGAAACTGGTGTCTATACACTATACTTAACTTGGCAGGTTCTCACTATAACTGTCTTTTAGTGGTTATAAAGCACCTAGTTTAAATGTATGGTATGCATATACCATAACTGATGTGCTCTGCATAACCAAATGGCACTAAATAAATGTGTTGGAGATAAGGATGAGTGTAAAAATGGGATTACTAGTGTGTTGTTGGTTTATAGCTGTCCCGTTAAATATCTATGAAACAGGCCACGGTTGCAGCCACTTTTCATTGTAAAACTTTCAGGGGCAACTATATTGTCTGAATGCGATTGGCCACTTTGGTCAATATACAATGACCTCCTCAATGTGCAAATGTGTATATGGAACAAGTGAGTTTAACGAATGATAAAGGTAATATAACACTAGAAATAATATCAATGGACCCTTTATTAGCCGTACTTGGAGAAATAAATATATGAATTGCAATCATGTAGGCAAACTTTGTAGAAGTAGTCTATAAATAAGAGATTGCCCATAATATAATAATAATAAGAGGTGGGACAAATGACTGATATGAATTTAAAAAGTAGCACTTGGTGTCACAGTGATCTTAAACTCGAATGTATTTTATGATGACATTCACTAACTTACAGCTACAAAACATATGTGTATACTTTAATTGATATTTGACTCTTTATCCGATATACCTGTGTCTGAAATCTGTTTTTTTAGATTAACGATCGTTAATGATTAAATTGAGGCATATTTAATTCATTTTGCCTTTTATGTGCCAGTAACATATACTGTCACTCCTAGACTATGTTATTAAAGCAGGAGATATGGAATATAAAGGGGCACACTATTTTTTATCAGTACTGTTAGAAAATTGTTGTCTCCAACATTTGTTATAGTTTCCAAACACCATCCTTTAAAAATCTGCCTCAAATGTACCAAAAAGAACGCTCCTAATTGGTTTTAATGTTGCTTAATACTCTGCAAACATTTTTATCTCTAAACGGGAAACACTGCCCCTTGGTGGCAAGAATTAGACCATTTGAAAAGTTTTGGAACTCTTAATTCACATCACCTGTAAGTGCCACTTATTCCAGCCAAATACAGCTAGGCATCTTTTGGAAGCTAATGACTTGTATCTAATTTAACTTTGCCTCCAACTTCTCTTCTGTTTATTTGAAAATAAGAAACTCTAAGAAAATGTAACCTAGTAAGGGCACTCAATCAAAACCTGGATGTATTATGATGAATTAAAACAAATATCTTTATTAATATCCACTTAAAATAAAGGTTGTTAAAACGATCATTAAACATAAATGTGTATCCTGTAGTTCAGACCCTGAGATAAGAGTCCAGGATACAAAGAAGGGTGAAACGGTGAATAAATCCCTTCACTTGCTGTGTCTGGAGGTATACCAGAGACTTGCAAATTGGTACTAAATGTCCACTGTCCTTATAAGAACAAAAAATAGTATCTAATCAGTACCAAACTACTGCAGCATGTTCCAAGGCAGATGGGGGGGAAGAGTAGGTACATACTAATTGAGGGGCCCTTGTCAGGTCTGCCTACTTGTAACCCCTTTATGGTAATATACCTGTAGGGTTAACACCATATAGTGTGGTAACCTGCATACAAACAAGACGAGATATGTCTACCAGGTGGATTTGACCTATGTATACAGATGGTTAGCACCTATAGTATATATCTATTTGTGATCAGGAGGTGCTTAGTATACAGTGTGGTTGTGACCTGGGAGCATACTTGTGATGTAGTATACTGTTGCAAGCTATGGCTAAAATGCCTCAAGCCAAGTGCAAAACGTATAAACACATATAATTGGCAAGCTGGTGTACAGGAGTAGTGATGTAAGACTGGAGTACATAACCTGTAGTAAAGCTGCAGTGTTCCCGATCTGAGACCCTCCGATGTCGGGTACAAGCGCTCGTAAACAACCTCCTGTGCTCTAGAGTAACCTGCCAGTATGGCTTATAGCCATATGATGCTATGACAACTCTGATGCTGTGATGTGCAGCGGTGTAAAGACCCTGCAAACACTCAGCAATAGTAATCTGAGTCCAGGTTCTGTTTGCGTATGGGTAATAGCTGCAAGAGGTACTGAAAGATGGTATCCCTATATGCGCCTTTAGACCGTCAATCTAGTGATTATATAGTTGAACTAAGAGCTATAGCACGCAAGCAGGTGCCGACTAGTATTGTTGGCTAGTTCCCAGCTGTAGTCAAGGGACTCCTGGCGTGCACCCGTTGCCGACACGCGCGTTTCGCATATTACACACTTTATTAAGACTCATACTACAGTCGGCACCTGCTTGTGTGCTATAGCTCTTAGTTCAACTATATTATCACTAGATTATTACTAGATTGACGGTCTAAGGGCTCATATAGGGATACCATCTTTCAGTACCTCTTGCAGCTATTATCCTTACGCATACGGAACCTGGACTCAGATTACTATTGCTGGGTGTTTGCAGGGTCTTTACACCGCTGCACATCACAGCATCAGAGTCCATCAGGCTATAAGTCTACATCACTACTCCTGTACACCAGCTTGCCAATTATATGTGTTTATACGTTTTGCACTTAGCTTGAGGCATTTTAGCCATAGCTTGCAACAGTATACTACATCACAAGAATACTCCCAGGTCACAACCACACTGTATACTAAGCACCTCCTGATCACAAATAGATATATACTATAGGTGCTAACCAGCTGTATACATAGGTCATATCCACCTGGTAGACATATCTCATCTTGTTTGTATGCGGGTTACCACACTATATGGTGTTAACCCTACAGGTATATTACCATCAAGGGGTTACAAATAGGCATACCTGACAAGGGTCCCTCAATTAGTATGCACTTACTCTTCCCCCCATCTGCCTTGGAACATGCTGCAGTAGTTTGGTACTGATTAGATACTATTTTTTGTTCTTATTATAAGGACAGTGGACATTTAGTACCAATTTGCGAGTCTCTGGTATACCTTCCAGACACAGCAAGTGAGGGGATTAATTCACCCCTTCACCCTTCTTTGTATCCTGGACTCTTATCTCAGGGTTTGAACTACAGGATACACATTTATGTTTAATGATCGTTTTAACAACCTTTATTTTAAGTGGATATTAATAAAGATATTTGTTTTAATTCATCACAATACATCCAGGTTTTGATTGAGTGCCCTTGCTAGGTTACATTTTCTTAGAGTTTCTATTGTCTGCTATTTACCTAGGGAGCACCATCATTACATATCACACATCCGGCTTTTGCGGGCGTACCCCTCTTGTACATATTTGAAAATAAGAGCAAAATGTCAAATCCTTTGTATGAATAGGGCAGTGTTTTTCAACCATGGTTCCTAGGAACCCTTGGGTTCCCCGAACATCCCTCATATAAAAAATTGTATAAAATACAAAAGAATGTACAATGCATCTGATGACAGATGCGCTATTAGAGACGGTTGGGGTTCCTCAGAATTTCACTTGGGATTCCTTAACCAAAAAAAGGTTGGAAACCACTGGAATAGGGTAAGGGAATAGAAAAAGTCGTTTTTTTGTGTGTGGGGACATTGGATTAATTACAGGGAGACCCTTTATAGAATGGCGTAAAGCCTTGATTGAATGTTCATTAGGTCGATTGAATGTTCATTAGGTCATATGCACTAATATTTTCAAAAAGGCTACAACATCTGCACATCACAGTGGTGGTATTTGGGATTGTAACCCACAAGATTGAATGTCCGGAAAGGAAAATAGAACTATAGATTACACAAAATGATTGTGTACTAACGTTGCATTGGTTAGATATGGAATATGTTGACAACTGTATCTGTGCTTACTGCTGGACTAGTGCTGGGTAAGTATTTAGAGCTATGGAAACATGGCAATGTATGACTCATACAGTGAACAATTAAGCTGGTGTAAGTATATGAGTTGAGTTTCAATATTATGTGTTGCTAACTCAGATCTTTATTTAAGTTAGCTGTAAATTACATTCAAAGTTCAATGTTTGACTAGTATTATAAAGATATTGAGAATCCATTCAATGCCAGATTTGTGTGTACTCCTAATTTATACAATGGGGTTTTCACAATTTTCCCCTAGTAATAATAGGTACGGTACAATCATTCAATAAATTGATAAATTCTTATTATAAACCCGGCAAAAAGTACCTCAGAGAGAGCGCTATTTAATACAATATATTTGTAAATTAATTTTGCTTTGTAAATGTATAAGCTTACTTGAGTCATTGTTGCTGAGCCTGCTTTCTGAGTTTTGCAGTGACGGCTTTATTGCGAGTTGGACTGACTTCACTGCGTCTTGCATTTTCAACATGTTCGAGTGAATTTTGTGAATGTGCCTTGTAAATTTAGGAGTTCTGACATCACTCTATTGGAAAAAGATCACATTAAAAACAAAAAACCTTTATAAATATTTGCATGTAAATTGACCAAAACATTTTAGCAGAGCTGCTCCACTGCAGAAATAAAACCCTTGGTTAAAATATCTAGGAAATTGGTGGCAGCCTACATACCTGTGTCTCTCATTCTCACTATCAGTTGTTGGGTTTCAGACTGTCTCTCAATGATTTGGCAGAATATTCTTCATGTGCCATGTGCAGTGAATGTGCAGTGAAATGTATGGACCATGATGTATAACGTATTTCTTTACTTTCAATAAATATATGATGTGCAGCAATAGGGCAAGTAGTCTTTTTATTTTTTGAGAAGCCAGACACTTGTATAATTACACAATTACACGTCATACCATCATTACCTGTACTGTTGCTGATACAGGGAAACACAAAACATTGCAAGTATTTTGCAGACTCACTCCAACCAATAGTAAGATAGATATGGTTATAGATATGGATGCCATTATTGCATTTGTGTTTTTATTCACACATCTGAGACCTGCCAGGTAAAAAATATAACTGAAAGGGAGGACCCATTGTCTATAGTGAAGTTCTGCAAACACTTCCCATTTGATTTGTACGTGCTATTGTTTTTGTAATCACTCACCTCATATGTCACATTGCACTCAACGGTTTCATTCTCTGATATTCCCACAATCCACTTCTCCATTACAAATGGTGGCTGAAGAAACAATGAACAAAAATACATCTGACTGTAATATTTTGTTAACAGGTACAAAAAGAAAAACAATTAAAAAAACAGCTATAAGTATAGGCTTGATTTGATCTAAATCTCGTTACTTTAATTGTAACCCCATTCATTCATGTTTACTTAATTGTCTTAAACCTTTGTGAAGATAACCCGTGAGTGCATCTATATGTCTTCCAGAGAGGTTTTCCAAAACCGGTTTAATTATCCTTACTATGTGGTGGGTTGTGGGGTTAGAGCTTGCTGGGATTGGGTGTTTATTAATTTTAATTTTCAACTGGTATCAGTTTATTTGAGGTTAGTGCCCCCTCCTCCCAGGGTTTAAGCTCACCCCATAGCCACTTTTTAAGTAGATGGTTGTTCCTGTGCAGGACAGGTCCACTGAGGCCTTTCTCCCTCCAGCAGAGATAAATGAGAATTTTCACAGGTAGTGTTAGGACCTGCATACTGGCCATGCCATGACGTGGCTGCAGGCTTATAATGCTTTGGCCGAAGGGCTTAACTAAAGGACAAAAATACCCAATGCTACATCCAATGTGACAAAATACATAGTTAAATACTTCAATGTTAGTATTTTCATGTGTTAGAGTCATTTAGTTAAACCCTTTGGCCAAAGAGTTATAGGCTTGCAGCCACTTCACGGCATGACCAGTATGCCGTGAAAATTCTCATTTACCTCTGCTATGGAGGGAGAATGGTGTCAATAGCCCTGTCCTACACATGTACATGAACAAAACCTGCTACTTAAAAAATGGGGTGCATATGAGATGTATAGTATCAGGCAGCAGAGCTATCCATATGCTTCGTTGACATATGTTTTAAGAAAGGTCGTAAAGGTGTAAAGAGAGGGTGCCAGTCGAATATTGAGGGGATGGGCATTCCAGAGGTGTGGGGCAGTGAGTGAGAAAGATTTTAGGTGGGAGAGGGCTTTAGATACAAAAGGGGTAGACAGAAGACATCCTTGAGCAGAACGCAAGAGTCGTGCCGGTGTGTAGCGAGAAATTAGGAAAGAGAAGAGGAAATTTTTTAAGTAATACGGGATTTAATAGGAAGCCAGGAGAGGTGCTGAGACATATTTTGGAGAGAGTAAAGTGATTCTAGCACAAGCATTTAGGATAGATTGTAGGGGAGACAGGAAGGCTGGACGGTAGAAGGCTACAATAGTCGAGGCAGGAGAGAATGTGTGCCCGAGTTAACGTTTTAGCAGTAGAGCAACAGACGAAAGGGCGTATCTTTGCAATATTACAGAGACAAAAACGACAGGTTTTAGCTCCATTGTGAATGTGAGGGAGGAGTCAAATGTGACACCTAAGCAGCGTGCTTTTCATATTGTGTTTTTGATAGTGCTGCCAACATTAATGTAGAAGGGGGCAGTAGGGCCAGGCTTGAGAGGATGTATGAGAAGTTCCGTCTTTGACATGTTAAGTTTCAGTCGATAGAGGGCTATCCAGGATGATATAGCGGAGAGACATTAGGAGGCTTTAGTCTGTACAGCAGGTGCAAGGTCAGGGGTTGAAAGGTAAATTTGTGTATCATCAGCATAGAGGTGATATTGCACCCAAGAGATGTGATAAGGTCACCTAAAGTGAGTGTGTAAAGGGAAAAGAGAAGAGGTTACAGGACAGCCCCGGGGTACAACCACAGAGAGATTGACAGAGGACGAGGAGTTAGCAAATGAGACACTGAAAGTACAATGAGAGACATAAGAGGAAATTTAGGATAGAGCTCTGTTTCGGATACCAAGGGTATGGAGAATGTGAAGAAGAGGGTGGTCCACAGTATCAAATGCTGTAGAGAGGTCGAGTTGTATGAGCAGAGTGTAATGATCTTTGTCTTTGGCAGCATGGAGGTCATTAGTTATTTTAGTGAGGGCTGTTTCAGTGGAGTGAGCAGTGCGGAAGCTAGATTGTAGAGGATCTAGGAGAGAATAGGTGCACACTGTCCCTCTTACACACACACATACACGCACACTCTCCCACTTACACACACTCTCCCACTTACACACACTCTCCCACTTACACACACTCTCCCACTTACACACACTCTCCCACTTACACACACTCTCCCACTTACACACACTCTCCCACTTACACACACACTCTCTCACACACACACACACACACACACACACACACACACACACACACACACACACACACACACACACACACACACACACACACACACACTCTCCCACTCTCCCACTCTCCCATTACACACACACTTATGCACACTCCCACTTACATGCATACACACACACTCCCATTTACACACACACTCGCACTTACACAAACTCCAATTTACACACACACTTCCGCTTACACACACAATCCCGCTTACACACACACAATCCCGCTTACACACACACAATCCCGCTTACACACACACACACACACACACACACACACACACACACACACACACACACACACACACACACACACACACACACACACACACACACCCACCTACACATACACTCCAATTTACACACACACCCACTTACACACACTCCCACTTACACACACTCCCACTTACACACACACACAAACACACACACTCTGACCTCCTGTCCGGACCCATTCTGGAGTGAAGCACTTGGAGACCCTCGGCATGAATCTGATGCAGGAAAAATGCATTTACAGTGTGGTTTTTTTCTATGTGTGTTTATTATGTGGATGTAATTGTTTGTCATTTTGCTACCTTATTTTTAACTTTTTTTGCGATTGATTTTCTTTTTTAAATTAATCATGTCTTGTGTTGGGTGCTGCTTTTAATGGTTGTTTAACCAAGTTGTTTTATTAATTAATTGCTTTGTTGGTTAATGGTTGAATTAATTCCTTGTTGTTTAGCCGAGTTGTTTTATTCATTAAGTGCTTTGTTGGTTAATGGTGGAATTAATTCATTGTTGTGCTGGTTAGTGCTTGTATTAATTGCATGTGTTGGCTAGTGTTTTATTTTATTGAATTGGGGTGTTTTTGTATGTTTTATTATTGTGTCTTTTGTGCATTAATGTATTTTGATTAGGGTGCCCATTGAGTGCTATAGTGGCTTATCAGGCATATATTATATGGGTATGATGTACCACTATACTACTCAATGGGTACAGGGTGGGTATAGTGGGTCCGGGGTGGGTGGTTAGGCCTCCCGGGTGGGTAGCGGGGCAGGATGGGTTAACCCCTTCATTACGATAGCGGTTATTAACCGCTAAGGTGATTAAGGGGCTAGGGGACATTAGAATGTATTTTGCTATGTATTTATCTGGCAACGGAGGACATGGCCCTGCGCTATCCTGATGAAGACGCCCTTCATATTGGCTGGGGTAAGTAGAACGGTTTTATTTACTTTATTTATGTTGGTTAATGTTGTGTTTAATAATGGGCAAATAATCTATTATCTAGATAATAGTTATTTTGCCCATTTCTGTACTGTATGTGTTTGGTAGGGGAGGGGATGTGTATTTATTGAAATGTAGGCCATGTTTTTATTTTTTACATATAGGATTGGTACTGCAGGCAGCAGGGACCCCACCGGATGCCCACGGGTACCACCTGAGGACTTATGGGGGACAGCTGCGGAGACGAAACGGGGGCCCCACAGCTGTGGGGGACCCACGGGGACCACCCGAGGGCGCCCAGACTCCCGTGGAAACCACCCGAGGGCCCCCAGACTCCCGTGGGAACCACCCATGGGCCCCCAGACACCTGTGGAGATGACCCGGGGACCCCCAGACACCTGCAGGGAACACCCTTGGAACACAGGGAGCACCTGGAGGCCACGGAGCCTAGCGGGTACGACCCAGAGGCCCCCAGACACCCGTGGGTACCCCCCAGGGTGCGCTGTGGGGCCTGCGGACATTGGTCGGGACCACCCGGGGACCCCCGCTGGCCTGTGGTATTAATTGTGTGTATAAAAAATAAATAATGGTTTTATGGGGGGGGGGGGGGGAGTCACAGGGGGTGGGTTGTTTATTGGTGCTTACTAAATATTTTTTAATATACATTTTAGCACTAGTGTAGATGAGCAGGGGGTCTCCGGAGCAGAACTGCATTGGTTTCAGGCTCGGGATCCCCTGCTTCCTGAGATACAGGCCCCGTTATGTGGGGGCCGGTGTCTCCTATACATTTGATTCTCACGGTCACGTGATCGGGACATTTTCATGAAGTAGAAGTACACACGTGGGAAATTTCTTCAACAATATCCACACACAAGAGGAGGGTGGAAGAAAATAAAAGCTATTAGTACTGCTTCTAAGGCTATGGTGTATAGTGCCGGCGATGGTGAAGTCAGGCTGCGGTCGCTGGAAAAATCAAATTGAGATGACTTCCAGCGATCGCGACCAAGCCGTTGCGTCGCGCTTACTATAAGCACACGCGACGGTGGCAATGCATTTGTTTTGACATGACGTTGCGTTGCTTTCGCCGGCGCTATAAGTGCAGCCTAAAACTTTCCTCCCAAATCTTGTGTCTGCTGATGTGGTCACATCCAGTTTTCAAGCTGCAGTCCAAGCGGTCTTTTAAAAAAAAAAAAAAAAATTAAATATGTGCATCAATACAATCTACACAGTGATTAGCTAGTTGCCGATCGATTGGCGAAGATTTGGCTCAGGGGTTCACTAAATGCATCTTGGGTCCTCTTCTGCTGCACTGCCAGTCAAAGTTCTGTGAGCAAGATTTGTTTTTTTTGTTTTTTTAAATGCTACAAGTATTTTCTTATAGTACAGAACTGATTTATTAAAAAAAAAAAAAAAAAAAAAAAAAACCATGTAGGATATTGCTTGAACTGCAGTTTTCTATTTCTGGCAATGCATGAATGTTGGATAAGGTTGGTGCTTTGCAAATATCTGCAAGTGATGAATCTGACTTTTTTTCTGCTCCAAATATTGTCATTGCTCTCGTAGAATTGGCTTTCGTGGTGTGAGCTGGATCTGCTTTAGATTCCCTATATGCAATGCTGATAGGATCTGTAATCCACATGGCAATTGAAGATTTTGAAGCTGCCTCTCCTTTCCTTGATCCTGGGAAGAGGACAAAGGCCTGCCCTACTTTCTCCAAGAGCTGAATCTTAGGTATATGGAATGTAACTGGCTTCCATAGGTAATGACGCTTAAGTACAAAAGTAAGGTAGGATAAAAGAGCTTGTAACTGTGCTATCCTTCTAGCTGCAAATAAAATGTTATCTTGAAGGACAATATTCTAAGTGAAACTTAAAGAAGATGCCAAATGGCGATGCACACGACACGTTAAGTACTAGATTAGTCTTTGAACAAAGGTCTTATGTTGAGAATAGCCTTATGACTTGAGCAATGGTTTTTAACCTTTTTTTCATTTGTGGACCCCTAAATATTTTCAAATGAATGTGCGGACCTTTTTGAAAATCTGTTAACATGTGATGACCCCCCTTCTCTGCCCTGCTTTTCCCTTGGCAAGGCTCAAAAGAAGCTGGGAAGGGTACTTGTTGCCAGCCAGATATGAAAGAGCCTAACAGGTCTTGGGGCCCACCAGGGTTTCCCCAGGTTCCCCGGCAGATTAGTTAACTTTTCCAGACCGATTAGAGGACCACAAGATAAAAACCAATGAACCAATGTATGATATATAAGAGATTCTCCTCTTAAAGCACCTGTTAATGCAATTTGTATTTTAATTGATGACGATATAAAACCTTTTCCAAAACCTGCCTGTAGGAACTCCAAAATCTTGGATCTTGAAATGGTGTCCGAGATCTCTTGTTTTTTGATTCCGCAGTTTATGAAGTCTGATTACTCTGTGGAACACATTGGACCTTTATGCTTGAAGAAGAGTTTTCCTTTCAAATTTCAAGCCCACAGGTTCAATGCATGTTGGTTGGGAACTTGTGATGACGTATGGGACTTTGTGAGAGCAAATTCTCCCTCTTGGGTAACTGACAAGAAGGTTATAAGATATTTATGATATCTAAAAAAACAAGCCCTCCTGTGCCAAACTAAAAGAAATACAATGACTGTCTCTGTCTTATTTTTTATTTTTTTTACCCCATGTTAGTCATTGAGAGAGGAGGAAAAATATAAACTAGATTGAATTCCAAGTTTATGGTTATAGATGAGTGAATTGCCTCGTATCTTCATGGCATGAAATCCCCATGAAGACAGTAATGAAGCACATGAATAAACAGCAGGCAACTCTGGCCCAAAAAGTAATGTCCCATTGAACAGAATTGCACATAAGCAAGAGCGAAACTACTGAGCAGAGGAGACAGTTATCTTATATTCACCTTCTTGGGTCAACATTTGTTTTGTCCTAGCTAGAGGGAGGTGCTACAGTAACCTACATGTGTGTACTGGTGTGGGATGGGTAATAAAAAAATCCAACATTAGCACGGGTGACCCACTGTTACAATGATGTGAATGTATATTGAATCATAATGAGTCCATTTTTTATGTTAAATGTATTTTCTGATGGCTGCTCTGTAAATCTATAAATCCTTCTTCATTCCAGAATCAGATAAATCAATGTAGATTTTCTTGTAATACAAATGTAGACCTATTGCATATTCTTTTCGTCTTGCTTTTGAAACCTACATTTCAAAAGGGTTATATGTAGAGATGTGCAATGACTTATAAAATGCATTGCAAACATTTTCACAAATTTTCTGTACATTTTCACAAGTTTTGTGCAATTTTTTGTGCAATTTTTTGTGCAATTTTTCGCAAAAGGTCACATTTGTGTGAAAATGAACAAAATGTCACCATAATTTCCTGACAAGGGATGGAATTAGGACCAGATTCCCTAAACCCTTTTAGGCTACTTAATCCAGACTATAGATCAAAAGAGCGAGAGACGAGAATTTTGGTGAAGCCGTCAGATCTTTGTGAAACTTTTAACGATAAAAAATGGGCATATTTCACCTGGTTCCCAAATTACTTTGAAAATTCTGCATATATCTAGGTCAGTGATTTCCAACCTTTTTTTGGTTAAGGAACCCTATGTGAAAATCTGCTGAACCCCAACCCTCTCTAATAGCGCGTCTGAGATCAGATACATTGTAAGGAACCCCAACCCTCTCTAATAGCGCGTCAGAGATAAAATGCATTGTAAATTCTTCTGTATTTGGTACCATTTTCAAAAGACCTAAAAATGTCAGGGAACCCTTTAGGGATGTCCGGGGAACCCAAGGGTTCCTAGGAACCCCTGTTGAAAAACACTCAATTAGAGTATAAGCGAGAGGTTTCAGGAAATGGGAGGGAATGGGTCAAGGGGGGAAGAGGAGATCAGTAGTGACACATCCTCCTCTGTTACAGAGGAAAAAGAGTTGAGGAAGGCAGGAGGAGAGTTGGAAGAAGTATAGAATGGGAGGAGGATACAGAGGAGATGCCTTGCCGAATGGAATCCACCTCTGTCTTGAAATAGTCAGCAAAGTTCTGAGGTGAAATGGAGGAAGAAAAACAGGTAACAGAAGGTAGTCTGAGTAGAGAGTCAAAGACAGATAAGAGGAGGAATGGGTTAGACTTGTGAGTGTTGATTAGTGAAGAAAAGTAGGTTTTGTTAGCCTGGGAGAGGGCAGAGTTGAAACAGTATATGATACATTTGATGTATAAGCATACGTTTCCCTAGGTTAAAGTTATATCCATACAAATACTCTTGTCTACAGTATTTAAAATGATACGCATAAAAAGTCATAACGTGTGATTTCTGAAGATTATTATTGAATTCAGCATTGCACAGATCCTAATAATACTTTGACAAACAAAAAGTCTTACTTTTGTCATCTTTAGAATCTCTATATCTGGTTGAATTGAGTTGAATGTCACATCTTTTATGTAAGTTATGGCAATTTCATCTCCGTCTAGCTCCATGTACATCTTCCATTTACAATCCTGAAGTTGAAATAAAATACAGAGATTTGAGCCAAAAAGCTTAGCAAACGTGACTTTTTAGTAAACAAATATACATTTTTTAAATGTACCGACACACAATACAATGAGTACAGTATGATGGATAAGAGCGTGACCTGTTTCTAATACACCAGGAGTGGCCAACTCCAGTCCTCAAGGGTCATCAACAAGTTGGGTTTTAAGGATATCCCTGCTTCAGCAGGCTAATTGAGCCACCTGTGCTGAAACAGGGATATCCTTAAAACCTGACCTGCTGGTGGCCCTTGAGAACTGGAGTTGACCACCCCTGTAATATACAATGAATGTGTAGTCATAAAGCAGGAACACTATAAATATTGAGGATCATGAAAAGATAATTTCATAGTTGCCCTGTCCTGTAGCTCTTGGCTGTAAGATCCTTAAATTAACCATTTGTTCCAAATTCTTTTGGATTGCAATATCTTTGTGTTCAATAGATATAAAATCTGACTGCAGATGAGAACCACATTGTCTTCCCATTTTTCTACCTATTGTAAAGCCTTAGACCCTGTTATATCCTTGGCTATATTACATATTTATAATTAGCCTTATGTCTCCACCTCGGTTGGGAGGTTATTACACAAATCCACCCCTCCTTCCAATACTTATATTCAGTGATGTTTAATCAAAGTTTATCAAAGCATTCTCATTTTCTTCTGACTACATCAAATGAGAAAACTATGAAAAGTTAATGTGGCAGTCATCTAAAGATGAGCATTGAAACATGATTTTCTGTCATACATTTTAGGAATATCTGTTATACATTTACGTTATGTTTTGACCGTTCACAACAGATTTACACTTTGCAGGGTTTCTGCATTGATGTATGTGGTCAGATAATGGGAAAACTGAAAGTACTACAGGTAAAACATTACCCTTTTGAACTTAGCCGTAAAAACATTGTCATTGAACCTCTGGGATAATCAGACTAGTTTAGGCTGAAGCAAAGAAAGAAAAGAAAAACTCATTGCAATGTTCTGCAAAATGCTTGCTCTTGTACAGAGCCATTTATCTAAGAATTGCATATCATAACACAACTTCAAAAATGGAATAAAAAAACGCCACCAGAAGTTGTGTGAAACATTCAGTTTGGCAAAATGCAGTATCCTAATATGTCCGGACAGATTTCTGCTGGTTTTAATGTTCTGACTAATGTGGCAAATAAATATTTACTGCAGAGTGAATGGAAGGTGCACAATCTTAAATGTGTTTTCATTGCAGTGTTTTAAAGGGACAAGCCCAGGTACAGATCTTGGTCAACTGGTCAATCCCTTTGCTGCGAGTGGGGCCTGCCACACATTGAGCTGCATTATTTTGCCAGCCTATATGGCAGCAAATTGGTTAAAGATTAGAATATCTTTGATGGACTTTTTTTTTTTGTTCTAGAAGTATTACTTTTGAGGGATCAATTTATCCCCATAATGTTGCAATCGGCTATATTGTTTTGTATAATAATAAATCAATACTTTCTTTCTAAAAAAATTATTACCCTTTGGCCATTTCACATAAGAATGAATTTGCTGTAAAAATGATGTTCATCTAGTGTAAGTTAAAGTCCTCAACCATTTTAAAAGGAGTTCAAAAAAAAGCTTACACCCTTTCTTTAACAAAATTAGTTTTTCCTTTAAGGATTGAAGCAGGGGGTCTCCAGAGTGAGTAGAACCTCTTTAATTTTGGCTCCAGGGACCCCCTGCTTCCAGAGATAGTTACCTCTGAAGGGGGTGCCAGTATCTTCTGCAGATTTAAAGCTCCCGCGTCACGTTGGCCAATAGGAAGCAGAACTGGATGACATCACAGCTTCCTATTGGCCTACAGGGCACGGAGCTTTGAAAAGCGACCATTACGTGGACCCCAGCTAGCAAGCCAGAGCGGCGTACTGGCACCCTCTATGGAGGTAAGTATCTCCAAAAGCAGGGGATCCCCGGAGCTGAAATTAATGGGGTTCAGCTCCGGAGACCCCCTGCTTCACGCCTATGGAAAAATAAAGGAGAAACAATAATAGCCAGCTTGGATTGCCGCTTTAAAATACTGCAATAAACTATTAAAATGTGTGTAGCATTTCATCAAATTTCAATTAGTTTGCATTAATAGATTAAATCTTAAGGATGAAGATTCATGATAGACCAAATATCACATAGGTTGTGATAGTACAAATTAGTATAAATAGTATTAAAGGTGTAGTTCTGCCTACTCGTTTACATTTTTCTTATGTACATAGGTGGGAAGTATGGAGTATCTGGAGCTGAACTGTTTGTTTCAACTCTCGGCACCCCACCTCCAAAGGTGCCTCCCGTATCATCCCATACAAAATGAAGGGGAAACAAAATAGAGGTTTACATCTCCTGAGGCACTCTGGTTAATAGGAAGCCCTATAGGCCCGGCGTGCCACTGGAGTTTTAATAATAAGAAAGTAAGCGGCAGCACCTATGGAGGTAAGTATATCAGGAATACTCGGCTCAGGGGATCACTTGCTTTATAACCGTTAAATTAAAAAAAAAATTATAAACCCTAGCAAGGAATGTCGCTTTAAAGCTACCAAACGTCCTGGTTTACAGAAATCTGTATTAAAGCCCCACGTACGTCAAGAATTACTGCAGACCGCATGCGAGGCTTCAAATCACCACAACTATGTTTTCTTTAAAATATTACATAGCAGATTTTTGTACTTACCTACTACACCCCTCCCCCCCCCCCCCAATACATTTCTGGATCTGGTGTCCAACTTGAGCATCCCAGAGATTGGATGGCTTATAGATAGACTAGGTGATGAATGCTGATAGTAGTTCTTGTGAATATTTGTCGCCTAGTCAAATCAAACGTAACTGAACAACTCAATTCTATTCACTGGTTTATATTGTGCACCATGGAATCATAATTATGCAGCACATCCTTTCCCTTTCTAGTTCTGTAAATGGTAAATTGTAGCCTGTGCTATAGAGAGCCTTGTCCTGAACAAGCCAGTCCTGTGCTTTCAAACGCTGTGTGACTGTAATAAACTTTTTCAGATTCAGTGGGAAAATAGATTTCTTAGCAGGCAACTGGGCATTGAGAAGTGATGGATGGTACATGAGATGAAACAGAAAATATGAAAAAATGCTGTTCACGCTGCTATTAAAAGTAGTAACATGTTGTTGATCTGAGCTCCCAATAGCTCCTGTAAATTCTTTGCTATTATCTATCTCAGCTGTTGAGACCTGCTGTTTCAGAGTCATAACAGTTGAACATTCATCGATGGCACCTGGGTTATTTATCATTATGTTAAACCCTGTTTCGCTTTATTATGTTGGATTTAAAAGCTAGATCATACAAGTGCGGATAATTTGCTTCTCTTCTTTATAGCTACAGTGTCGCGACCCTCCACAGCTTTGTCCCATGAGATATTCTTAACCGAAAAGAAACCCACAAGAAGCTCTCCCCAAAAATTCCATTAATAACGTCTTTTAGCCCATATAGGTTTTCCAGGGTCTGGGACTAAGGATGTTTTAATCTCTTCAGGAAAACAATGTGTCATAATGATGTAAAGGACTATTGCTGCACTGATGAAAAATCATACATAATTCAGCACCTTTCACTTGGCACCACTGTGATATCCTCATTAGCAGTGGCTCACAGTGACTGTCAGATGGTGTCCGTGCGAATGCAGGCATTATATTGTCTTTGAGATGTGCAGCTGCTTCCATGACACTGCCAGTATATAAAAACATGACGCCAGTTTGTTTTATTTAGTGCTAAACCTTCCAGTTTGTAAAAACAAGGCTGACACAGAGCCTGACATGAGGCAGTGAAAATAATTAGCTCTCATTTTCTCAGCCTCCTATTTCCTTCTCCCTGCTGTGTTCTTTTTCCACTAAACCACCACATGTCAGTCGAAATGGGAGGCAATTAGTGGGCTCATTTCAGTCCCCACAACTGTGCTGAAAAGAAAGTATTTATGATGGCACAATGAACAGCTGAAAGATTAAATAACATTTGCCTTTTGAAAAGAAAATGACTTCTAGCTAAATGGCCAATTTTTGATTATTCTCAAACAAGCTTAGAGTAGTTGGTTTTTAAAATACAAGAAAGGAAAATGAGTCATTTTTAGGTGGAAGAATCAAATAAAACTTGACACTGTAATGCAAATGACTGATGTTTTATTGCAAAATATGTAAATGTATCATACCCTTAACAATAGCTTGTGTCTAAGGTCAGGCAGGATTGTTACTAACTAGACACTGCCACAGACAAGGTTACTAGAAGATTGCATTTTTTCGGTTTTGCTTATGTTTGAAAGCAGGCCTTTGGGGTATTCTTAAAGATTAAATTGAAACAAGTCAAATGAGGCATACTTTTAATGACACAATACACATTACAGTATATAAAATGGCTTGGAAAGCAGCATGTCTGACATGTTTATAAAGGTCCTGACATGTTTTCATGACTGAATGGCATGCATCTTAAATTAAGAAAGGCAGAATAATGTACTATTTCTACTGGGTACTTTTAATTATGACAGGATGTTATACAGTCTTACAATTGTATCGCTGGCCACATCAGCACTAAAGTGTTAAAAGAAAGTTATCCCGCTGTTTCTTTCTGCATGCCAACCATTTTGGAAGGAAAATGTTCCTAACAACATACATTGTTTCTATAAAGCATGTTTCTGTGATTTTGTGTGTGTTTCTTTTGGCTGAAAAGGATACACAGCTAATGGCAAAATAAAAGAATATTTTTGCCTTCAAGTCAGAAAAAAAACCTGCTCCACAAAAGAAAAATTAAAAGCTTTTGTTCAGAAACTCAGGAAGAACAAAAAACAAAATAAAACAAAACTTTTTTTTACTGATATCCAAAAAGATTTATCTAAAATTCTACAGCATGACTGAGGAAAGCGAGATCATCTTAATCAGAATCAGAAGGTAGAGCACAGTGTTCTTTTAGGCAATTAAAGTTATGTTGAGGAGAGAGGTGCATTTTATAAAAACAAAACACAATGTACTTCAATTTTGCTGCAGTTGAAAAACATCAACTTTATCCAAAGGGTCTATGTATCAAGGCAAAAATGGGGCAATTCTGGGGCAAAAAGCATTGCTCCAGATATAGCAAATAAACTTTCTTTTGATTACAACCAGGTTTTTGTTCTTTGATACATATGGTGTATTTATTGCCCTAGAATTTGCACCATGTTTGCCTCGATACATATGTCCCTTATTATTTTTACATTAGACAGAATTAATCTTTAACAGCCCTTTCCACGCACACCTAACCTCTTCACCTGGTTACTAAAAAGCGGGCCAGCACAATTGGGCGGCACAGCCTGTGACCGGTGGGCGCGGCCTCCCCGAACCGGGTTGGCCGCAGGAGCGGCCGGAGGCAGGCCAGGGAAGGGGCCTGTGGGGGTTAAACCTGTGGCCAGGAACAAGGATCGGTTACTTGTTCCTGGCTCGCAACAGATTCCCACCCACCCATCCCGTTGTTTAGTTTAGGGATTAACGGAATCCCTGGGACCTGTGTTAACATCTCTTTATTTTGCAGAAGCCTAAGATATATCGGTGGCGAAAAACAAAGACGGAAAGATCCAGGTGGAGGGGTCATAGTTGGGCCAATTTGCTTTGTCGCGGCGGCAGTTGAGGGTGGGGGGGGTAGGTGCTCGTCCTGCCGGAGGGGGCATGTCACTGGGACATACTTCCGGGCGCTCCCCCCCATTGTGTTACCTAGCACCGAGCACTGGGACAGTAGCTATCTCCAGTTGTCATTGTTAATAAACAAAGCCGCGGCCTTTATACCTCCAAAACTGTCCTCTCGTCATTCGTTCATTACAGGTAAATAGCTTAAAGGGAGAGGGGGGAAACTCGCGCCTCCCTGGTCACCAGCCATATGCAAATAGCATTTTACAACTGGATTACATGGGCTGCATCTTAAAGAGTTAATTAATTAATTAAATTACACGTTTACTTAACAATGATCCCCTTTTCTCCCCATAAGGGTTGATCAGCCTGTTGGGTTTATTGTTCTTCGTAACATTTCTGGGTTCGAGTGACATGATAAATTAATTGGGCAGCCAGTTATGGGTAACTAAATCTCGGTATTCTAAACTCAGCCATCCTAAAACAAACTACATACAGGGGAAAGGGGGGAGGAAGCCCAGTTGAAGTTCTTACTGATTTTTTATTTCTTTGTACATTTATAAAATAGTGACTGGTTTACAAACTAACATTTTTCCAACTGGAATCCAACTTGCATTAATTGTACAAGTCTGTCTATAATGTAGCTCTGTTGGTGACTTTTGAATTAGGATTTTTGTCAATATGTGTTTGATTTAAAAAAAAAAAAAAATTCTGAAGCAAAATACTGGTTCATGTTAGAAACATTAGAATTTGATAGCAGATAGGTACTGGTCAGCCCATATAGTCTGTGCATTTTCCTACAGAATCTGCTGTAAAAACTCAGACCCTATTCAATCCTTGGTGTCCTTTCATATTTAAGATAGCCTTATGTCTATCAAGCATTTTTGTATTCCTTTACTGTATTAGCATGTACCAGCTCTCACGGGAAAGTATTGCACAAATCTACTACCCTTTCTGTAAATAAGTACATCTTCACACTTACCCTACCACCCTCCAGCTTCAGCACACAACCTCTTGTTCTATGACTTCTGCTTCTCTGAAATATACTTCCCTCTTTTCACGAGATGTGCTTGTTTATAGGAATAATAGTAATTTGTAGGTTAGCACGGTAGAACTACGGTATCTGGTTACTGCCCCTTAGTGTTATAGAGATGAATGAGGCAAATCGCTTGATATTCAACTGTCTACTAGCTAAATCATAACATCTGAAGTGACTGAAAATAACACACCTTCCAATGAGCCCTATATCTTCCTGCCATCAGTAAATCCTAGTTCATATCTGAGATGAATAACAAACAATCTGCTCAAAGATGGGTAACATCATCCCCTTCCCCTGAAATGCAAGATTCCATGATTATTAATATACAATCCACCCCAACATCTTGGTTTCCTTTGAAGCAGAAGCAGTCCCTCCTGCGTTATAAAATTCACAGTTTGTTAATCAGTTGTACCGTGCTATTGCTTCCTATAAGCCAAGCTATCTACTGTAAATCATCATTAACATTTATATTGTCTTGCTGAATTGTTTTCATATAAGAATGAGTGTTTAAATGTATAAATAATAAGTCTGGACAAAATGACTTCCTTTTCCATGTATCCCACCACTGATTTCACTTGACGCTGTTCTATCATAGTTGAATAAATTAAACAGAAGGAAGGACTAATATACAACCTACGCTCAGTGGTGGATATCACTTTCTGTCACCTGTAGGCTGGGGGACCTCTTTCTCAGCATATGACGTCAATTTGATACAGAAAGATTTTATATTCTGTGAGTGCCATACCCACCATACATTATGTATATTTTATTTGTGTATATGTAGTACCACAAAAGTCCAGAGGGAGCAGGGTCACCCAGAAAAGATGATATAGTGTACACTGTTGTATAAGTGAGTGATGTATAGCTAGAATCTTGGCTCATATGCCAGCCCACTTACAGAAAGATGAAAATTATATAGCCTTCTCCAAGCAGTGTCTTGTCAGCTTCTTTCGTATGGAGATGTGTGGCTATTACCTCAGGGTAAAAAAGAGAGAAGAGACATAGTGCAATTAAATAATAACACTTTAGTGATTAGAACATAAGCTTCAGCATACTCACACTTTGTACAAGTAATTCAGGCATGGAGTGAGGATATTGTGCTTGGGTCACAGATGCAGGATTCCTGAGCTCCTGACTCTCTGGCCCAAGTACTTAGGTGGTCTAGATCAGGGGTGCGCAAAGTAAGGGGGCGCGATATTTTCTGAAGGGGGCACTGTGGTTACAGGGGCCCCGCGCTCTTCCCCAAGGCATTTAAATTAAATACCGGGGGAGGCGCGAGTCCTCTGTAAATCTCCCTTACCTGGTCAGAGCTGCCTCTTCAGCGATGCATCGCCATGACAACGTGGTGTAAAATGGCAACACGTTGCCTTGCCAACGCGGCATGATGTCATATGACGCCGCAAAGCTCCGAGCCGGTAAGGGAAGGGGGCCGCGAGCAGGGGTAAGAGCTGACAGGGGGGCGCAAACAGAAAAGTTTGCGTACCCCTGGTCTAGATAGTATACAGGTATCCCTACAGAAGCCGCTCTCGCGGGCTCCCTCGGTGTCTGTCGTCACCTCTGGTCTCCGCTCGTGTCACTTCCTGTCGCGGACATCACTTCCAGTTGGTGCTTGTGGAACGGCTTCAGCCCTCTGTGATCCAAACCTCAGCCTCTGTCCTCTCTCCTCACAGTCTCAATGCGTTTCACAGCACAAAGCTGCTTCTATCCTGAGGAAGCAGCTTTGTGCTGTGAAACATGTTGAGACGAGAGTCAGGAGCTCAGGAACCCTGCATCTGTGACCCAAGCACAGTATCCTCCTCATTTCATGCCTGAATTACTTGTACAAAGTGTGAGTAAGCTGAAGCTTATGTTCTAATAACTGAAGTGTTATTATTGGATTGCACTGTCTCTTCTCTCTTTTTTACCCTGATGGAATAGCCACACTCATCTCCATACGAAAGAAACTGACAAGACACTGTTTGGAGAAGGCTATATTATTTTCATCTTTCTGTAAGTGGGCTGGCATACAGTATGAGCCAAGATTCTAGCTATACATCACTCACTTGAGATTGAACAGTGTACACTATATCATCTTTTTTTGGGGGGGTGACCCTTCTCCGTCTGGACTTTTGTGGAGTGGTGATTGAAGAGGAGGACTATTATAAGCAAGTCCTCACCAGAGGTTTTGAGCAACTCTCACCCATATATTTTTTTTCACTTATCCACTCTTATTTATTTGTATTCAATGTGAGAGCGCCGCACAATATCACGTTTGGTTGTTTTAACCAATCATCAAATACCTACATTAAAAGTTGATGTTGGAAGCATATACTTTACCTCTGGGTTGTTGCCTGGTTTCAAATGATAACCAAAAACAAGTTCTAAATTCACAATTTTTTCTTCATCTTCATTTTCAGCTCCAGAGTCCTATAACCAAGATGAAATAATCAAAGTTTTATTTCATGTCTTTTTTTTTTTTTTTTAGAATAAGGTTTTTAAATAGTGGAGAGCACTAGGTATCAAACGTTATTATATGCACCAGAATGAAATGAAAAAGATAGTCTGGTTACAATTAGAATTGCTGTAACTGTTGTTTTCTTGCTGTATGCCGGCGTCTCTACTAGGAATTGATTCCTCCTACACAAAGTGATAGTATTGTGCATAATTAATTTAAATGAATGCTGCCTGCTAAACATGTTCTACAGTTTAAATTATATAGTGCTTTCCAAAAAACAACTGGTTCACTTAAGGAATACAGCAAGACTCTTGAAAGCTTGCCTTGAAATATATTCCAATAGTCCAATGCAATATTGCCAGCAACTGCAGAACTGGCGTATTATTGCACACTCGGGATTTATATGGCTACCACAGTCTAACTAATGAAGCACATGACCTGTTCTTGTAATTCATATGTTTATGAAATGTTGGGAAATCACTCATCTGGTAAAGAACAACTATCTGGTTGTTGACCTGACAACATGTTTAGTGCTAACTCCTGAATCTCTTCCTGTTTCAGAATATGTCACTAATAATTGTGGCTATAATACATTTAGGGCCATATTTCCTAGGCCGTGCTAAGCCGTAAAACACATTAGGGAACCACAATAAAACCCTTCATCGCCTATTCAAGTAAATGGTCTGTAAGGTGTCTTATGGGACCCTAATGTGGTTTATGGGCTATATATAAGTGGTGCTAAGCCATAAGGAACCGTACAGACCATTTATTTAAATGGTGTGTAAGTTGCCATATGGCTGAACACCACCTTTTGTGAAATCTGGGCCTTAATGTACATTCATTGAGATTGATGACAACAGTTACGTTTTTCTTGTTTATACAATATCTGTAGGTAACTGTTCCTGCGCCTGCTTAACCTCCAGGGCCAGGCTGCGTCCCAAGCTCTGGAAATACCATAGAGGTGGCTCTCACCTTATTGAGCTAATATTATAAAATTGTTACCTTGCCACTTTGTAGCCATTCAATGGGATTTTACATGTTAACAATTAGGCTTGGCTTATCAGTACCATATAGCACTGCTTCAATATTGAATTTGGTCCATAAATATGCAGACTACAGCCAAGTTGATTTATAGTGAATGGGACGTCATTGACAAAATGTTTGTATTGGGAATATCTTTCATTGACATAATGGCACAAATTTACATCAAGCATAATGTTTTCTGGGAATCAGCCATTCAGGATGTGTTACTTGGAAGATTTTCTACTTTGCATCTACAGATATCTGAAGCTAGCAGATTTGTAACAGTCAATGGTACTTCGTCTTAATGTCAATGGCAGCTGACGCGAAAAGAATAAATGCCATGCCGCTTTCTTTAACCATATTGCAGAGTTACAATCATTTTAACAAAGGCTTTGTGTCCCACTAAGTCATGGGTGAAGAGAGTTTTATTTTAGAGAGCACAGCATGTCTTGTTAATATACGAACAAAGTGGCAATTGAAAGGGTTTTTAGTAACAAAATGTTGTGCTATTTTATGTCTATGAATATTGTTACAGTTACTGAAGCAGAATATGTTGACAATCGGATTTCTTTGTAAATCTGCAGTCAAACTATCATCCGTGCAAAATATGTACTTCATTATACAACTGATACAATATGCTAGCGTTTGACACCTACCATAGTGATATTATGAGGCTACTGCTAATACCTCCTCGCCCCTCCACCCCCACTGGGACCAGCTGTGCGGCTGGCCCATTCTCCACCCTACGTAACATCCCTACCCCCTCCAAACCTTAATGGAATGAGCTGTCAGACTGGACCATATTCTAACCTGAGTCACACTTTATCCTACAATAACCTTACCTCCTTGTTTCAACATTGTCCCTCATTCCCTCTAGATCAGTGTTTTTCAACCAGGGTTCCCCGGGCACCCCTAAAGGGTTCCCTGTAATTTTCAGGTAATTGTACCAAATACAGAAGAATTTACAATGCATTTGATCTTAGAGTTACTATTAGGGAGGGTTGGGGTTCCTTGGAATTTCATATAGGGTTCCTTGACCGAAAAAAGGTTGGAAACCACTTTTCTAGATTGTAAGCTCTCACGAGCAGGACCCCCATTACCTCTCTGTATCCGTTTGTGCATGTTTGTCCTCACTTGTATGTAACTGTTTATGTAATATACATATCTCTCTACCACCATTGTACCGCGCTGCGGAATATGTTGGCGCTTTACAAATAAACGATGATAATAATGTAAATACAGAAGTAGTATGAATTATGTTTGAATAACTTACCTTAATTAGTGGAGGGAAATGAAAAAGATTCAGGTAATCATGAGTTAATTTTTCAATTGCGGTCTGCAAAAATGTAATTTAAAAAGTTAGTATTTAAAGAGTTCAACTTAGCAGGTGAAAAATGTTTTTTACATATATATAGATATATATATATTTTCCTATATCTATATATATCTCTATATATATATATATATAGAGGTCGCAATTATAATATTAAATAATCTTATAAATTATTAATAGACCTGAGGCTGTGGCTTTTCCCTCTGGCTGTTTTCCAGATAAGCTCCTGTTCAACAAGCTTCCTTGAGAAAGTACACTCCCGACAAACAATGAGAAAGGATACGTGAGAGAGGCAGGGACATCTCAAGGAAGCTTGTTGAACAGGAGCTTATCTGGAAACAGCCAGAGGGAAAAGCCACAGCCTCAGGTTAAATTATATATATATATATATATATATATATAACACATAAAATCACAGTGCCATATGATTAATGATGGATCAGAATAAATTCTAGCTAACAATACTGAACAAACACACAAACAGATACAACATGTATGACATGAAAAAGGATTTAGACAGGGAAATGGAAACACAAGGAAAAAACATAAGGAAAGGAAAGCCAAAAAATAAAATAAAACCTTAAATAAAAGATGATATAAAACACTGGAACACCCGGGCAGCTATCCGCAGGAGCAACCACCTTCCTCCATATTTCTATAAAACAAAAAGGGACAGCGCGGGCTCCATAGTGTAAATAATAAAGGTTTTATTAAACACGAGCTAAAATCAGTTCACTCACAGCAAGGAGGTAGGACATGCGAATCGGACATAGATACCAGTATCCCGTTGTTTGTCTGTCGGTATGGAGCTGTAGTCTTGTGGCTGCATGTGGGTAAGTCTCTTCCGTTCCTACAGCCGGGCACCTCCTTGATGTGCGTCCACTCGACGGTCCCCCGGCAAAACGGTACATACTTTCCTTGTTCCGCAGCTCAACAGCTCCCCTCCGATACATTAAGAACACAGTGGTGTAGATTCCTGGTGCTGCCAATAGCACTAACACCCTTACACGTTTTGTTGCAAATGTACCGGTGACTTCATCAGAGGTTAAGGGATGAGATCATACTCAACCCTTATAAAGTCCAAACTGATTAATTGTTTAATTCATTTAATCCCCACCCATAGTGATTGGATCAGAGGGATAACAGATGGCTAAATAGGGATAACAAATCACATACAAGGGATGAAAAAGAGATGAGTAACATAAAACAGCTGGCATAGGGTAGATGTAAACAATATAGGGGATATATAGTATTGCCATACTACCAGAAGAACAGATAAGAAAACACAAAGTATGGATACTCTAATCATAATAGAGAAAAACCCATATCTTCAAAATAGAACGAATAAGGATACCATATATAATAAAAACATATAAATATATAAAAAATATAAATAATATATATATGAAATATATGTTAACAGTAAAAATGGTTAACAAATAAATAAGGAAAATGTGTGTCTATATGTGTGTATGTAAATAACAGTGATGCCATTAATATGAAGTTGTGTGAAAATATGTAAATAAGTGAACTTACCATGATTATGTGAAAATAAGTATTACATATTTTCACACATAACTTTCTCTATTATGATTAGAGTATCCATACTTTGTGTTTTCTTATCTGTTCTTCTGGTAGTATGGCAATACTATATATCCCCTATATTGTTTACAACTACATATGCCAGCTGTTTTATGTTATTCATCTCTTTTCATCCCTTGTATGTGATTTGTTATCCCTATTTAGCCATCTGTTATCCCTCTGATCCACTCACTATGGGTGGGGATTAAATGAAGTAAACAATTAATCAATTTGGACTTTATAAGGGTTGAGTATGATCTCATCCCTCACCTCTGATGAAGTCGCCGGTACATTTGCGACGAAACACGTAAGGGTGTTAGTGCTATTGGCAGCACCAGGAATCTACACCACTGTGTTCTTAATGTATCGGAGGGGAGCTGTTGAGCTGCGGAACAAGGAAAGTGTGTATCGTTTTGCCGGGGGACCGTTGAGTGGACGCACATCACGGAGGTGCCCAGCTGTAGGAACGGAATAATAATAATAGCATGTTCTTGTATAGTGCTGCTAGTTTTACGCAGCGCTTTACAGAGACATTTTGCAGGCCAGGTCCCTGCCCCATGGAGCTTACAATCTATGTTTTTTTTTTTTTTGGTGCCTGAGGCACAGGGAGATAAAGTGACTTGCCCAAGGTCTCAAGGAGCCGACACCGGGAATTGAACCAGGCTCCCCTGCAACAATCTCAGTGTCAGTCAGTGTCGTTACTCACTGAGCAACTCCTATCCTAAGAGGAAGAGACTTAGGCCGCACGTATGGCGACGGCGAGGCGACGTGTCGTCAGGCTGCGGTTGCTGGAAAAATCAAATTAAGATGACCTCCAGCGATCGCGACCAAGCTGTTTTGACACAACGTCGCGTCGCCGGCACTATAAGCGCAGCCTTACACACATGCAGCCACAAGACTACAGCTCCATACCGACAGACAAACAACGGGATACTGGTGTCTATGTCCGATGCACATGTCCTACCTCATTGCTGTGAGTGAACTGATTTTAGCTTGTGTTTAATAAAACCTATATTATTTACACTATGGAGCCCATGCTGTCCCTTTTTGTATGTGTGTGTATACTGATATATATATATAATTTTTAAATTGTAAAAACATTTGTTTGTTTTTTAGAGGTGCCAATGTGCTACATTTAGTCTATTTAACTTGCCACTGTCCTCAGTTCACTTTCGTCCTAGGTGGCAAAGACCCTCTAATATAACATAAAACATACATACACGATGATTCAGGTATTACAAAATAGAGACATGGTTAATTGCTTTAATTAGTTATTTTATATATATATATATATATATATATATATATATATATATAGCAACTGTAAATATTACTGTATGTTCATTTGCATGTCTTAGACAGGTCTGTAACCCTGTCTTTCCCCATTATCGCCCAGCATACAGCGCTTCCACTGCAGCAAGGGATTCTGGGAAATGACATGCAAATGCAAATATATATGTGTGTGTGTGTGTGTGTGTGTGTGTGTGTGTGTGTGTGTGTATGTATGTATAATCTCCTCCCCCCCCCCAAGCTGTGTACTATTACATTTACACTCTGATAATGATTGCTGTTTCATGTCATTGCTACAAAGTTTTTGATACGCTTAAAATCCTATCCATTCATGTTGCATCTTGTATATACAATCCATCAGGAACACAGATGTGGCTGATGTCATATTTTACACAGTGACCAATCTGTTATATTACCATTATATCATACAGATAAAGCTACATTGTGTTACAGTATATTGTTTCTGTGTCATATATCTAATGAGGAATTACACAAACAGTTTTCAGATGTATAATAGAAACAGTACTAACGTAATTAAAGAATGTTGTGTACAGACTTTGTCTTGCATCTTCACTCGCAAATTCATGCAACAAATTAAAGTTGGGACTCAGTGTATAACTCCTAAAGCTATTACACATCATATGTTTACATGGTCCAAGCAATGTTTAAGAATGAGTAGTTTATAAAACAAACAAGCACAGTACTATGGTTTCTGTAGGATAAGAGTCTTATCGGGTCTTTGTATCCAGAAGAATGAAAAGTGGGCAGATGTACAGGTTTGTTCGAGGTAAGTAGCAGTATAAAACAAAGGTAGGACCAGAGTTAGATGTACAGTATTAGATTGCACTGTATTATGTGTGTTGCACAACATTTCATATCCCTTATTGACAATCACCAAATCAAAACCTGAAGATGGACAGATATTAGTAAATGAAAATGTCACAAAGTAATATTATTTATGTATGCTACATACCTTTAAATGAATTATATGTCCTTTGGAGACAATGCCCATATCCTTCAGATCGGTTTCCTCTAGAAGAAGCAACCTTTTGCCAGTAATGTGGTTCTCTTTGAAAAGGCTGGCATATATACTATGCAGCGTGGAAGCATCATCTTAACATTAGAGAAGAATGGTATGCATTACATACTTTTCATCCACAATGATCGCACAAACGATAATGTACTCAACAGAACAATAAATGCAGAATTTACCTGTTTTAACCAGCTGCTGCATCCAAAAGTACTATGAAAAATAAGGTGGTTAAAGGTTTTTTAGAAATAAAATAAATATACATCTTTTTCAAAACAAACACTCAGCACAGTGTGTTTACGTTTCATAGATCAAACAGATCCTTGAATATCCAAGTGTATGTAACAATACTTTGGTTATCCATTGTCCATACTTGTATTGTGTTGACTAGCAATTTCCAAAAGCAGAAAATCATTTGACCTTTTATTTGATCTCTGTCCTCTGTTGCCTTTTGCTACATGGACATGGACATAATCGGTACGGCTAGAGATAAGTGTGCTTTATTAAACTGTAACAAAGCAGAGCTCTCCCCTCTCACTGATTTGTAGTCAGTATTACTGGTTTTTAGCATAAGGTGTATGCATAGACTTCAATAATGTGTCACAGAATAAAAATCAGTCATTTTCAATTGAGTTGCTATTTTTGTGATCCAGAACTCCCAAAATCTCAGTGGTTTCAATCCATGGTGGTTGACATCCCTTACAAAGCCCTAGCTTTAAATTCACTTTGGTCTCTTTAAATAACTAATTTATTTGTCTCCTCTCCTGACTTTTACACTGGGCAATGTGTCCAGAATGCTTGAAAAAGGCTTACCACATCTTCTTCTGTCCATGCACAAATATCAAAGGAAGGCAGCAGCTGTATGAGAAAGATGAATAGAACAATAAAGGATAATCATGTACTTTGGGGGTTATTCGTGAAAGTGCTGATCCGGGGCATTATCGCACAGAAACTTCAATGGAAGTTTCTGTGCGACAGTGCCCTGGTCAGCACTATTGCAGTTTCATAAAAATACACCTATGTCTCTCTACATATAATTCACATATGTCACTATTCAAAGAAACAGGTATTACAAAAAATAGATCACAATCTATTGAATAAAGTCAAAGTGTTTGCCTGACTATTAGCAAACCTTACATTTTACTGCCTTTGAGTTTAAATATTGTTTCATCATGCACAAGAGCAGTTGCAACATTATTGTCCTTTATTGAATTTTTTTTAAAGCAGTCCCCAAATAATCTAAGTAAAGTTTACTTATGAAATATATTATCCTTCTGTATCCTGTTGTCTTGTCTCAGGGCTCAGCATTTAGCCTCATGTCCCTGCAGTGAGGTCTCCAGTATTCCTCCTGACTTGCTTCTTACTATGATTATCCAATTATGCATTCAAAAATAAAATGCAAGCGAATTGGTGATAGTTGTCATTCGTTTCCATCAGCAGCTATAAATTTCCATTAAATGATGGTTTAAAAATATATGTACAGTGTATTTTTCATGGCATAAGTAGTACTATATGTTAAAAGCCACATGTTCAAAGTCAGTGTCACGTCCGTATTCCCACTCTGGTATAATTGTATGTAGCCTTTTAATAGCAGGAAGTGTAACACACAGGTCACATTTGTGGATTTTAATGGCTATCATTAAGCTAATATTATTTTTACTACTGTCATTGAGGTCTAGTTAATGGAAATCGAGGCTGTGTGAAAATGTCCCATATTGTTCTATGGGTTTAGAAAAAGAAAAAAAAAAAAGCATTTATAAGAGATTCGGTTTTTGAAACGGGCACAGAATTTTAATACGTAGCCTGTATTGCAGAATATAAATGAACCCTTGATCTACAATCACGTGGTTGACAAGAATAATTTCCATGGTCCTTAAATACTACATGTGTGTTCAGACATTGATATTGACGGACATGGCAGATGACATAAGTTATTCAAAGACGAAGAAGAGTAGAGGCTCCACGGATTTTGCAAAAAAGAAACCTAATTAATTTAGCCAAGATTATCCAACGTTTTGGCCATCTAGGCACCCTTTGTCATGGAATGGCAGGCTGGCTGGACGGCCGAAACCTTGAATAATCTTGGCTAAATAGATGTGGGTTTTTTGCTAAATTTGTGGAGCCTCCACTCTTCTAAGTCTTTGAGTTCTGTATCTGGATCGCAACGGGTCTTCTCCTTTGAGTTGAGAGCACGGGTATTAGTATCCGCTGTCATATTTCTATTGGTGTGCAGCATATGCCCTTGCTATACAAATTACATAAAGTTACATTGTCATTCTGAAGATGTAGGACCTGTTGGCTAAATATGTTTTCCTCAAGTTGTAGTCTTTTTTTATTTTTTTTACAAAGAACCAAATTGAACTAATAAAATTATATGTTTAATGGGATAATGCAGTTGTTTTGAATCGTTGACTTGGGGAACCCCCAGACACACCAGGTTAGGAATTTACTGAGGCTCTGATTGAGCCACCTGTGCTGAAGCTGAGATATCCTGAAAACCTGACCTGTTGGGGGAGCTTTAAGACTGGAGTTGAGCACCCCTGCTCTAATTATATGCAATCCAAGAAGCAGACCAGTATTTATCAGTGCATCATAAATAGGGGCGAGGGAGCAGCGAGAAGCTGCGATCCACACTAGCAATGTCTCCACTACCTCTGCACGAGAGAGATATGCTAGGACGGCCAGTGGATAGCCCACAAAGGCCACCTGGAGCCCAGCAATAATCTAGCCCAGGGGTGGCCAACTCCAGTTTTCAAGGGCCACCAGCCGCCCAGGTATTAGGGATTTTAAGGTTTTAGGGATATCCCTGCTTCAGCAAAGGTGTCTCAATCAGTGGCTCAGTCATTCTGACTGAGCCACCTGTGCTGTAGCAGGGATATCTTTGAAACCTGACCTGTTGGTGGCCCTTGAGGACTGGAGTTGGCCACCCCTGATCTAGCCCATTGAAAAGTCATCAAATCTTTGCCCCAACCCCAATTGACAAATTTTGAGAAACTCTGTATATTAAAAACAGAAACTAGGGGACTTATATCTTGACTATATGGAGAGGTGGTCTGTTCAGGAGTAGCACACTCAAAGAAACTGAGCTATATGACACAGTGGGAAACGCTAGAGGAAGAGGAATGGAACAAAATAATTATTGCTGCGGCTAAAAGTTCAATATGTACAACTTTAAGGGAGAACGCATATAAAGTATTAATGGGGTGGTAACTTACCCCGCAGAAACCTCTAAATTCGTTCAAGAATACTCCCCATTGTGCCCAAAGCAGTGTGGAGGTGAGACAGATCTTTTACATATGCTGTGGTCCTGCCCTCGGGTGTCTCCCATATGGGAGCAAATTAAAAATTGGCTACAGAGGCTTTTAGGCCTAACAATCCCACTAGACTACCAGCCTTTCCTATTAAACAGAAGAGTAGAGGGGCTTACGAGATCGCAAAATAAACTGATCGCGCACCTCGTCGCAGTTGAGAAATGCGCTATCACAGCACTATGGAAACAGACAAAAATTCCAACTATTCCCGCAATTAGGAATAGAATTTGGTTTGTGTGCCAGATGGAAAACTTAACAAGTTTGGTTAATGATACTGGCGCAAAATTTCTAAAAGTCTGGATTATGTGGCTAGCACACACAGACATCCCAGGGTTGGATGGATCCACAATCCTGCTGGGATAGTTTGGGAAACACGTTCTCCGCTGACTTAACACAAACTTTAAAAATAAACAGAAAGGACAGGAATATCCTTAAAGAGGCCTAGCAAGTTCGATAGAGGTCGATGAGGCTGGCCACATGGGAGACGCAATCAAGTACTTTGGAGGAAATGAAGTTGGATTCAGATAACGAGGATGTGGAAATCTGGACTCTCCCCCCTCCCCTTCCCACCCTTCCTGATTTATGTTCACATATTTTTTTATATGCAAATTTTTATTATTTGAATAGTTGCGGTGACGCAAAGGAATATGTAAAGCTGTATTTCTTAATGACGAAAAAACTTTAATAAAATTTGAGTTATAAAAAAAACATCCGATGCTTACATACTTCAATCCCTTGGCACTTAAAAAAAAAACTCACCAGGGCTGCAGGGGCGGGCAAACCTATATAATGCCACCTCCCTTATAACTCCTAACTCCCTTACCCTCTTTCTTACCTACAGTACACTGCCAGAGAGGAGACAGATAGAAGTAGTGTCCAATATACAATGTACAGTACAGAGGAACAGAATTAGAGATCCTCCCTGTTAGAGTTGCGCTCATTATTTATTTGGTCGCTCCCCACTATTTGCGATTTGAATCCAGGCCCAACACTCCTTTTCATAGGCTGTGCTGAACTAATCGTCCCAGCATTTGCTAGTAGTCCAGTGCTCTTTGCAGACAGGGATCTTCCTGAACTGCTGAAGGAAGCAGTCATCAGGCCTCTTCTAAAAAAGCCTTCATTAGACCCAGACTGCATGGAGAAGTACAGGCCTGTATCAAATCTTCCTTTCCTAGGGAAGATTATTGAGAAAGTGGTTGCAAACTATCTGGAAAACTTGTCTTTCATCCCATGATCTTTATGACCCATTCTAGTCCGGATTCAGAATACGGCATACTACTGAAACAGCCCTGGTTCAAGTGCTTAATGATCTTCTTGTAGCGAGAGACAGAGGTGACTGTTTATTCTTAGTCCTCCTTGACCTGTCTGTAGCATTTGACACTGTAAACCATGGGCTTTTAATGGATACTGAAAGGATTTCTGTTCTCAACTGGTTCAAATCCTTTTTCATTGGCACGTCACAGAGAGTATCGTCAGGAATCTACTCCTCTGCACCAATGACCTGATCATGTAGACTGCCAGAGGGCTCTATCTTATCTCCCATGTTGTTTGCACACTATATGCTACCACTGGGTGACATTATCAGACATCCTGGCCTGTAACTGTTATATAAATGACACTCAACTATAGTTGTCCTTTGCAATGTGTACTAAGGACCCATTATCAATCGTTGTCTAGCTGAACTTCTTGATTAGATCAATGCTAATTGGTTAAGGTTGAATCCTGATAAGACAGAGGTGCTTGTGGCGGGTCTTCGCCATCTGATAACAAGACTGCAGCTAGGTCAATCAACTAGCCTTAAGCTCAAGGGTTTCCAAGCTGCTAAATTCTGGCAGTAGGGGGAATCTTGCTGTTGTCCTTGATTGTGGCTTGACACTTCTACAGCAGGTATCGGCTGTGATCAAATCCTCATTCTTACACCTGAGGGACATAGCCAGGATTAAGCTCTTGATTCCCCAAGAGGACCTCCCTGGTTCATGCTTTTGTGTCCTCATGCCGACCAGTTTCTTGCTAATCTGTTCTCCAATTCAAGATTGGCTTGCTGACATTCAAAGCCGTAGATAACAGGTTCCAAGCTACCGGAAATAATTCCTGGTTCCCTTCACTCACTTCAAATCCATAGGTGAAGGACTACTAACAGTTCCCAGAATCTCTCGGACTTCTTTTGGGACCTGAGCTTTTAGTAATGCTGCTCCTACTCTTTGGAACTTTCATCCTCATACGGTTCGAGAGACCCCCACCCTGGAAAAAAAAACACTCAAGACGTACGTTTTTAACCAGACATTTGATGAGTGAACCACAACCAGACCTTCAATGCAAACAGTATCAGTCCATTCTATATTCTATTCATCCTAAAATTGTATATTTGTTATCTTGTATTTATTTTATAGCTTTAAACGTTTTCCTTTTATATGTAACTGATTTAAATGTGTGAAGCGCTTTGAGTCCCATTGGGAGAAATGTGCTTTATTAAACTGTACAGAAAAATCTCACATACGGAAACATGGACTGCAACACCTCTTAAATTAGTATAAAATAAATTCTCCCCTTTTTCATAGTTGCCTTCACCAAGAATGTGCTTTCATTGTGCTGAGGATACAAAAGGTGAGAGGCTATACTCAGCCCTTACTTCCTAATCCCTCCTCATATAACCAAAGTTTATTGTGCTTTAGGTGAGAAGGAATAGCTGGATTTGGGTCAAACCATCTTCTACATGGAATACTGATCTAATATGTAGGTTGGTGAGTGGGAGAGCGATGTTGATGCAGTGCAGCGGAGATCTATGAGGAAAGGTTTCTTTTGTGTAATACAGGGGTGCTCAACTCCAGTCCTCAATCACTCCCAACAGGTCAGGTTTTCAGGATATCCCAGCTTCAGCACAGGTGACTCAGTCTTCGACCAATAACCTGGAAACCTTACCTGTGCGGGGGGGCGGGGAGGGGGTGTTGAGGACTGGAGTTGAGCACAACTGGCGTAATGCATGTTAACTTACCTCTATTAATGCACAGTAAGGTTAGAAACAAACTACTGGAATGAGTATACTGAAAAAGACCCAGGAATTATTGAAGGAATAGAGATGGCAACTGACAATTTGCAGAAACTTAGAGCAATCAAAATAGTCGATCTGTTTGAAATGCTTTTCATTTAACCATTTTTGTGCTGTTTAGTATAGATTGCAAGATTGCTTACATCGCAAAGCTTACAAATCCAACAGGTAAACAGTACAACAACGTGATTTCCTCTGTTCTGCCAAGATAGTTTAATGCAGGCCTGCACAACATTCGGCCCGCCAGGGCACCCGGTGCGGCCCGCGACGGACCCCCTTCAACCCCCCCTCTTCACCCCCCTTCCCTCCACTTCCCTGGTAAGGACACAAGGAGCGCGCTCCAGCATTAAGTAGGAGCGCGCTCCAGCAGTGTCTGTGTGACTGTGTGACCGCGCTCTCCCCCCCCCTCAGCCTGCTCCAGCAGGCTGACGCGCTCTAGCAGTGTGGCGCGACCCGGAACTTCCGGGTCTGCTGCTAGAGCGCGCATCCCTTGCGCTTCCCTGCCGCCGCCACCACCATCGTCAGGTAAGCATGGGGGGTGTGGGGGGGTAGTTCATTCATGCGGGGGGCTGCTGAAATGGAATGGGCTGGGGGACTGTTGACATGGGAGGGGGGACTGCTGACATGGGAGGGGGGACTGCTGACATGGGAGGGGGGGCTGCTGACGGAATGGGCTGGGGGGGCTGCTGACATGGAATGGGCTGGCGGGGCTGCTGACATGGAATGGGCTGGGGGGGCTGCTGACATGGAATGGGCTGGGGGGGCTGCTGACATGGGAGGGGGGGCTGCTGAAATGGAATGGACTGGGGGGGCTGCTGACATATGGGGGTGGCTGCTGAAATGGAATGGGCTGGGGGGGCTGCTGATATGGGCTGTGGGGGGCTGCTGAAATGGGCTGGGGGCTGCTAATATGGGCTGTGGGGGGCTGCTGAAATGGGCTGTGGGGGCTGCTGAAATGGGCTGTGGGGGGCTGCTGAAATGGGCTGTGGGGCCTGACTGTTATCCTTGTGAGGGGGGAGAGTGGTGTGAGTTGCAGGGGGGGAGAGTGATGTGAGGTGTAGGGGGGGTGGGATGTGTGTGGTGTGCAGGTGGTATTGTGTGTTTGATGTGGAGGGGGAGTATTATGTGTATGGGTGAGGGGGAGAGATGGGGGTATGAGAGATCGCTGGGGAGTCTCGCAAAGGTTGATGATGGTTTTTGGGGGAGATATGAGGAGGATGATGATGATGATGGGTGCTGCGGGAGATATATATGAGGATGATGACGATGAGAGGTGCTGGAGGAGAGATGATGATGATGATTTTACCCGTGCAGCCCAAATCTTTTTTCCTTGGAGCAGTTTGGCCCTTCTCACTGTACAAGTTGTGCAGGCCTGGTTTAATGTGTCTCAGTGTTGTAAACTTCACTCATTAGGCGTTATTCATTAAAGTGTCATAATATTCACTAGAATTGCCCTTGCTGATTGAAAATGTGTGTCGTATTTTAGTGAATATGTAACAGAAGGTGTATGTTTTTGATTCTTGATTTATTTTTCCTGTGGTTTTTTTTTAAAAGTTCATAAGAACAGGAAATGAAACTCAAGATTAAATAGCAACGTGGCACTCATACTTTGCAGAGAAATACAGATGCACAGAATATACTGTCAAAATGTTTATTGCAAAATGAAAGTGTAGGACAACGAAAATCAAAGAAAAACTGTATGTCACAATGATTTTTAGAACCATATGAAGAAAACAAACATGCTTTAGGTTTGAGAAGGGACATCCTATTTATACCAGTTATAATACAAGATGTCTTTTGGGCTGAAAACTTAATTTCATATTCATTAATGCATAGATCTGCCCAAGATTTAAAGGCAGACAACTGTATATTTTTCAGCCTAAACCTAAATAGTATTTGGGCGTATCTAAAAAATTGTTGTGTGTGTAAGCAGTACTTTGCAATTGTTGCATAAATGTGTCCCTGTCTTTTAATCTAGACAGAGCTAGCACCACACAAATTGACTTCCTGGAAAGCACCAGTCCTAGTTGGCTTCCAAATGGTTTATTTTCTTTAAATTGACCTCTTTGTCTTTTATCCTGACACAACATACTTTGTTTGAATCCCTCCAGTAGTCATGTATTTATAACTGACTGGTTCTCGTTCCTAATCATTGCATCATTAGCACGTGGCTTTCTTTCCATTATTAGGCACACAGGCAAAGCGGTACCAATGGAGTATTTCATAATATTTGTCACTATAAAACATAGAAAGATAAAGACCTCTTGGCCCACCTAGTCTGCTCATCAAATACCCTACTCAGTATATCAGACCTACATTTTAAAAGCTATTAGGTATCATTTAGATTAGGTATAAAAATGATCATATTTGTTAATTTGAGGAATTCTTGTTGCAGATCTAGTTTTACAAATTGACAACACACTGGCTATTTATGGGAGATCCCAGTTCAAATTCTAGTGCTAGCTTGTTGTCAGGCCACTTTTGCTGTATTTCCTTACATTTTGGGCACCATAATTATACTTTACACTCACAGCTGCACAGAATCAAGTGCGGTGTAGTTCTTAAAATATGCCCCACTGTTTCTCATTGATTATCAAACTGTTAACTGTCATTGATTATCAAACGTGAAAAAGCTAAAAAGTAAAGATAATCTTATAGTTCAGAATACAATATGATTCCATTCCATATTGACTGTGGGTACAAAAATCACATATTTAACATATGCATCATAATGCTGCATGCTTACCTGCACTCTGCGGACAAATAATCACTGGGGCCTATTCTAGTAGCTGCAGTATTGTACATGTACAATGCAATAAGTAGCGGAAAAAGTGTGATTATGCCATATTCTAAAATATAACATACCTGCGGAGATCCCTCAGCACAACCGCATTACAAAAACTGGGCATTTTATAATTACTGAAGGGGGTTTTTATTATATTTTGACATTTTGATGTTGTGTGTGTATATATTTAAGGACTGAAGAAGTGGCTCAGTGAGTAAAGGAGACTAAGACAAATGACATTCCTTTTGAAGCAGTGGAGGCTGGTTCATATTCAAGTGTCGGCTCCTTGTGGCCTTAGGCAATTCATTGTATCTATAATTTGCCTCCCTGTGCCACCAACATTACATTGTAATTTTATTGTTAAAAAACACATACATCTAAGCCAGGGGTGCGCAAACCTTTAAGTCTGCGCCCCCCTGCCTGATCTCCCCCTTCTCGGCCATGGCAACGCGACTTCCCATGACCCCCACGGCGTCATTTTTAGACTTCGTAACCAGCATATCCAAGAGAAATGTATATGCACTTCTTGCAGCTACTAGAACAGCCTCATTGTTTCTAATGGCACTAAATTGCCTTCCCTAACACAACAAGAATAAATGTGTTCTCTTCAGTTTTAAGCAAGGTAGAAATTCATTAAGAGCGTTCAAACTGCCTGATTACAGAAAAACAATGCCTTAAATGTGGAAACCCTTTTAATACAGCTTGACATATCTGCAGACCACAATGTGTTCACGAATTCTATTTTAACGTGGATGGCTCAGCACAAGACAGCTGCTGATCTAATATGTTACGGAAGTACAGGCTGTATTTCTAAGACCTGAAGAGTTTAATTACTGGGAACCAGAATGTTAAAATGTTGAATGTTATTAGAAAGGGCACAAAATATTAAAGGTCATTAAAATAAAGATAATTCATTCTGACTGCTTGAGCACGTGCACAGAATTTACAGAGCAGTATCACCTTTTTGCCCTACTGAAAAATGAATGAAAGCTGGGAAACTCAGTCCTTCGAATACAATGTGCACAGTGCCAGAATAGAATGACTATAGTAAAGCAGGTCTGGCATTGCTCATTTTGTTTTAAACGAGTCTCATGTTCAATGAAGATACATGGAAATGCCGTGATTTGGTACAGAAACGTTCCAGTCTCACTTATTTGAAATGCTGAACCTTGACTGTTGTAATTACAGCGCATTTTCACTGCCAGATTTTTAAAGCTGAGCTAAACCCAGTGTCTATGACTGCATGTGCGTCAGACGCCTAATATACCTATACCTGTTTGCGCGTGCTGCCGGACACCTGTGAGAGCTTGTCATTGGGGAGGCTTGATAATACTTTTTGGTAGATTGTTTTGGTTAAGCTGTTAAGTAGGCTAGGTGGATGAGGCATACTGAATATACAATAAAGTGAAGACACTCAGGCATGTGACAGCTTATCTAACATTTTGTATGTGTTCTATAGTTTAGGCAAATATATATATATATATATATATATATATATATATATATATATATATATATATATATATATATATATATATATATATATATATATATATATAGTTTGTTTAATTTTAAAATTAATGTTTTGAATCATCCATGTGTGACTGGGTCTTTAATCTGAGATTTAGTATGTAGGTGTGTTCAACCTTTAATGGTGGTTAATACCAATGCAGTACTGCATACATCAGTAAATGTTGCATATTGTCCCATTGTAATTATGTGTTTACATACAGTAGTTACATAGTAGATGAGGTTGAAAAAAGACATGTCCATCAAGTTAAAACTATGCCAAATTTAGATGACAGATGCTTATCCTATATTTGTATTACAATATTTTGATTCAGAGGAAGGCAAACAAAAATATGAGTTAATTTATTAATTAACTAAATTGAGTTAATTGATTTGTACTCTTGGCACCATCACTTCACCATTTGGTTTACAATTACAGTCTATTTGGCAACTTTGAGATTTGAACCTTTTGAGCTTTGGAACATCTAAAATGGCAACATAAACACGTTACTTATCTGGGTCCTAAAAAACAATATTGTACATTTTAGACCAATGGCCTGAACAGTTTAGCTTCTTGTTCTCCCAACTACTTATATGAATCTTCCTGTGGACTTTCTACTTGTAACCTGCTTAATAGGAAGCAGCATTTCTGCAGACTTTGACGTGCAGAATTGCCAGGGTGGTTATCTCGCTACTTTAGTAACACTGGTTTTCAAACTCCCACTATGTTTAAATATCCAAAAGCATGATCGTTTACTTAAGATTTTTACTCAAGATTGCAAATAGGGTGCACTGATATTTTAATAGCCCAGAGAACCAATTACCACAATACAATGTGATGCACTTTTATCTGACATGCCGGAGGTTATGAATGAAAAATATGCATCTTGTTCAGAAGAGACACTTTTTTCAAAAATAGATTACAAAAATATGAAATGAACCTTGTAAATGATCTGCAATGCATATTAATACCTTTGCACTGTATTACACAAAGGGTATTAATGAGAATGAGATACAGATATCTGCACAGTTCAGAGTTGATATTCATTCTGCCCGCCAATTAAATTCATTAGCTATTTATAGTAACACGCTTTTGTGCAAAAAGAAAATGCAGTAAGATAGCAAATCAATTTGCCTAAATAGAATATGAACCATTTACTTCTTTGTCATTTGAGAAATATAATTAGCCCAGTTACTTGTATTGGACGCACTTGCAAACGGTTGCATGTAGATGTGATAATCTCAGTAACTGGTTACTGTTCCCAACTCCTACAAGTATAATCCATTTGAACTGTGGACCGAGTAACAGATAACATCGTATTAGAACAGACAAGCTAGAACACCCAATTGGCAAAAATAGTGTCATTCTTTTTAACTGTCCGTAGGAGTGAGACAAGAACAGCAGTGAACTCCTAGCACTATATGTATTTGTTGATCTAATCTTCTACTGCAGGGGTGCTCAACTCCTGTCCTCAAGACCCACCCCAACAGGTCAGGTTTTCAGGATATCCCTGCTTCAGCACAGGTGGGTCAGTCAGTTGCTCAGGTGAAGACCGAGCCACTGATTGAGCCACCTGTGCTGAAGCTGGGATATCCTTAAAACCTGTCTTGTTGGGAGGGAGCTCGAGGACTGAAGTTGTTAGAGCTGTGATGTGTATATAGATTGTATTTTTGGGACCTATAGACAGGTAAGCTGCTAAACATTAAGGATTGAAAAACGAAATCCAGGGCAGCATTAGATTCATTTCCCTGTTCTTTAACTATTATGTCCCTGGAGTGCAGTCACTTTATTTATAACATACTTGCATTTTATTCATGCACAACATGCGTAAACTGCACATCTTCCAGTTGTAATAAAGAGCACATTTAAACTAGCCTATGCATTCTAGAAGTGTTTCATTACTGTCAGATAATTCTCATGTACCTGTCAGCAAGAGAATGGTGTGTTGGAAGCCAACTATAATACTTTATTGGCACTGCAGTGGAAGTCATAAAAGGTTAATAAGAACTTAAATTGTATTAGAAGCCGATCATGCCAACAGGTTAAACTGAAATAATCTTGTTTCCTACAGGAATTGAGATACAATAGTTTATAATAAAAAAAATAGTAATGCTTTGGAGTAATATTTACTTCTGTCATTTATTTAAAATTGTATTGTTATACATAGCTAGCTAGTGTGAAAACTGCTTGGCTGACTACTTTATATATAAGGCTTTTCAAGCAGCTTTAACGCAGCGAGTGAAGAGAAAGTTAGCCTCTTGTGAGCATTTTGCTCAATTTTTATGTGTAATATATATATTATATATATATACTATTTTTTTAAATACATTTTCTACAAAGAAAATAGTTTTCATGTAGATTCATTAACCCACGGCCCCTCCGCTACAGTGCGATCATTTTTAAAGTAAACGGAAGAGGAGTTGTCGTCCCCTGCAGTTTCCTCACAGAGCAGATCGCGTTCTGCGTTCCCATGGTGTGCAGGACGCTATCTAACCAGGAAAAGTAACCATCACTGGGCATGACGTAGTCCAGGAGTGGCCAACTCCAGTCCTCAAGGGCCACTAACAGGTCAGGTTTTAATGATATCACTGCTTCAGCACAGGTAGCTTAATCAGTGGCTCAGTCAATAGGCTCCTGGAGTGCAAAACCCCATGACGTAGCGTATAAGTCTCTGGGCACGCAAAGGGTTGATCACACTGTTAATTACCTATAGCATATACTGCATTACAGTGCAGGGCTGGCGTGATGGTGGTGCCGTAGGTGCCACTGCACTGAGCCTGGCACTTAAAGAGGTCCCTGCGCTCTTCCCCACAACAATTAAACTGATGCCGTGGGAGAGCGCGGGGCCTTCTGTAACGGTCTCTTACCTGCCCGGTGGCAGCTCCTCTTTCAGTGTCCCGTTATCATGGCGCCGCAACATCAAATGGCATCAAGTTGCCAAGGCAACATGGCACCGCAACGTCATGACGCCGTGTCGCCTGATGAGATGCCGCGTCGGACCAGGTAAGAGGCCCGGTGAAAGCCCCTGCACCGACCGCCGCAAAAAGTACCATCCGGCCCCGGATTACAGGCTCATGTTTTCAACACAGTAAGAAATCACCAGCATCCTTATAGGTTTTGAGTGGAAATGACAGTAAAGGCAAACAGACACTAAGGTTAAGACCACAGAGGTCCGTAACTGATTTAACGAAGTGCCTAAGTTAAGGCATTGTTCAGCGTTAACGTGAGTCTTCCAAGCTCATGGACTTTAGGTTATGTTTTCAGGCGGAAAAGGACATTGCGTTAACTATAACGGACGTTCGTGCAAATGTTATGCAGAAGCGGCACTTGCCCTAACCACGTGGAGCCACAGAGCTCCGTTAGAGTTAATGCAGGGATGTGACCTGACTTTAGCTAAGTCATACCTAACGGTGACACAACACCCATCCGGACCCTAAAAATCAGGAGGGGGGAATAGAGATTATTTTTGTACCAAGTGACGTGTATACCTCTTTTACACTCCTTTATACAATACGTGGAGAGATCCCTGTTAACAGAATTGAACACTCCTGAGATACAGAGGAAATAGGCTAATCTGGATATGAAAGATTAAAGGATTTAAATTAGCATATTTCCCATGTACCTCAGGTTCTTTCACAGGAATCTCAACCTCTCCAGCAAAACCCATATTTCCGGATGTGGATGGGAGAAACGCCACCTTTTAGGTAGGACATGCTTAACACCATGTTATTGGATTCTAACGCAGTGCTAACGCCTACGCCTGCTATAACATATACAACTGCAGTGTTTTTTTTCTAGCTCTGACAGCTTGACAGCGACCCTGAGATAACAGGACTCTGTGGATCTGGGCCTCATGGGGTTACTATAATCAATGTCTCCTGGCTGCAAAACATGAGGAAAAAGCAGTATTTTCAAGGAAATCCATTCCCATGGAGAGCAATAGGTTTTTCTTATATGATCATTTTGTGCAGTATTTTTGCACCAGTTTTGCAGCTGGGAGACTTTAGTAAATGAAAACCTATGAGTCCAGGCACATGTTTTTCGCAGAATGACCAAATCTGTTCCAGTCTCTAAAATAATACAGAGTAAACTTCAGGTTTTTAGATACTGGGTGTGAAAAAAAACAAATTATAGCTTCTAAATTCCTTTTTATAGGAAATTCCCTAACGTTTCAGCTACTGCATTAAGCTTCTTCAAATGTATTCATTGCTAAAATCTTCCTGATTCTAGTAAAATATATTTTTTTAAGTAAAAAAAAAAAAAATGTGTGTACTAAGCAGTGGACTGTGCCTCTAATGCCTCAAGGGCCACCAACAGGTCAGGTTTTCTGGATATCCCTACTTCAGCACAGGCGGCTCAATCAGTGGCTCATAATGAGCCATAATGATTGAGCCACCTGTGCTGAAGCAGGAATATCCTGAAAACCTGACCTGTTGGTGGCCCTTGACGATTGGAGTTTGCCACCCCTGCTCTAGTGCCTAATTATCCTTACTAAGTCCCGAATTCAACCCAATAGCATTTTGGATCAAATTAATTACTCTAAACTCCACATTTTGGATTGCTTATTTCATCATTTAATATGGGGCCAAGTGTTGGAAATGTAATTTTTGCTGTAAAATTGATGCTCGGTAATCATAAATTATATTGTGCTGGTGTGTACTCCTTTTTTTCTGTCAATGTGCACCATCAGCATCAAAAATGTTTTTAGTCAAGTATATTGGCACACAAATAGGATGCATAGGACGCACATATCTAAATTGTATGTACTAAAAATGTCTCTGTGTGCCTGCATCCAATTCGTCTGCCACATTGAACCTAGCGAAAATTTTAAAAAGTCTATTTATATTGTTAGCGCAGAATTTATTGCTACTGTATGTATCAACCAAAAATGATTTAGGTTAACAAAATATACCATTTTTACAGTATGGCTATTATAATTAATATTACACGAATAATTTAGATTTTGATCCAGAATAGACAGATTTCCGCTTTTCATTTAAATTGTGTTAATCAGGTATTCAACTAAGCGCAATGCAACAAACCGTTTGAAACAATGAACTGTGCGTCATATATAAGAAGTCACGTAACTATCATACGCAGGTTACAGTTTATATGAAGGTTTGTACTACTTCTAAGGAATAAAAATTGCTGCACAAAATAATTTCACATATGATCTTAGTATATAGGCCCCAGAGAGTATTCAATTCCATAGCTGGGTATATTTGCGTTTCACGTTTACAACCATTTCACACAAATGTAAATCCCTTGATTTGGCACAAACAGGTGTCCATAAGATCCATCGAGCGGTCGAAGTGTGAGGGTACTAGGGGCCGGGATATGCAGCACCACTATGTCTTATTTTCATACCCAGAGTACCACTGTTTCTTTTATATACAAGCTTACAATTCTACATTATTAAAAGAAAAGGGGATTTGTTTCAGAAAGCATCTTCCCTTTCTAATTGCACGGCATTAGTATTGCCTAAATCTTTCTAAAATATAGTTTAAACAGCTTTGTCCTGATGTTTATTAAAAGGGGTGCAGTAAAACTACTTTTGCAAACCACCTTGACCACCGGATACACTTTTAATGCTTCTTTACCCTATATTTTGTATTATCGATTTGAACTTTACATTTCTATGCTAGGTTAAGGCCTTCGCACAAGTTATCCCCTACGTTCTGCTCTCAATCAATATATTGTATTGGCAGATACACATTTTACATGGTATTTTTTAATTTCCATGGCACGTAAAGGAACATGAGAATAAAGATTGATGCATACACGCTTGTAGTGCAAGGTAAACTCACAGCAAACTTGATTTTGGTTATTAGATCGTTTTTAAAGTACAGATAAATCTGTGTGATAGAGACCACGGTGTAGAGATTTCTGTAATCAGGCATCATAAACACAACCTGTAGTGATAACAGTAATAATGGTACCATTGTTAAGAAATGACATGATGTTTTAAGTTACACACCACTTAAAAGCAAATACAAAACAACTCCAAAAAAAATCATGAACATAACAATTTCTTTGCACATAAAACTGACCTAAAAAAAAATGGTGTATACATGTATCCTTCCATTAGCAAGTTTTTGTTGTTGTTTTTTTAAAAACAGGCCAAACTGGCCTTGTGGTTCACACGAAACTTAGTTCCAATGACAAACAAACAGTTGGCTTAATTTCTCAACTGGGTTTCATTCACTGCTGTCATCTGACCATTCGAAATCATTGAATCCGACCGCCATGTTGATTTTCTTTCCTTTTCTGATGGAGGTGGTTTTGGAAGAATTCTTCTTGGCTTGCATGTTAATCTGCATCCCAGAATGCCGCACGGGTCCGACAACATTCATGTCGAAGATATTCCCAAAGCCCTTCATCATGGCCTGCAGACTTTGGTTCATGCCATCTACCTCCCCGTTACTGGTGGCTGTGATCTGACATGACATCTCTGCACTGTTTGATTCCTCTGTTTTAGATTCAAAGAAAGACTTCTGAGAGATTCTCGCGGCAACAGGAAAGAAAAGCTATTAACAAGGAGGAAAGGACAGAGGCAAAAAGGAAAGTTAGAATCAATTTAAAATCAAAGAAACTGCAACATTGGAATTGTTGGCAGTAAATGGGAAGAAAAAATGATTAGTGAATTAAAAAAACGTGGAAGTTAAGTCAGATTTGATCAGACAACTAGGTCTCCCTTTGATTTTTTTTTTCTTCTAACCATTAGATTTGAGTAATTTCCAAGAAAAAGATGCACAGTTTTTATAACGAGCATAAAAAGATGAGCAGGAAGTGTGGAAATAAAAAAAATAAGGGGTGGTCACAGTTTTCTTGGTTATATGATCTGTATTCATAGCTCTACAATTATTTTCTAGGATTGGATGTGCCTTAGGCTAAGGCCCCGCTGCCTCAGACCACGCGCCCGCACTGCAGATAGGCGGCGCGTGGAGAGGCACTTGACCGCTATATGCGGTCTGTAGGGAGAGGGAGCTGGAGCGGGGGGGGGGCGTGACCAAAATGGGTCGGGTGGGCGGGACCATTACACACAGGCACACACATGGAAACCCCTCTGCCCCCCCCCCCTCTCGCACAGGATGGCATGGGACATGGATTTATATTAACCCCTACGATGCCAGGGAAACCAGCAACACCTTGCTCTGCATGTCCTTATTTCTTTTCAAAGCATCTCCGGCAGTGAATAGGGCTATATTTTGTGCTTGCCAAATATATACCCTGTGTGTCTCCTACCTGTCGCTCTGAAAATGATATGGTGTATATGGATGGTTTGAATTATTTGAGCCCTGGTGACTGTGTGTATTTAAGCATGAGGTTTCTCTCTCTCCCACACACGTGAGAAAAGAAAGAGGCTCGTTAAACGTGCATGTTGCTTCTCTCCCTCCCCCCCTCTCGTCCCTCCCTCTCGTCCCCCCGGAAGACGAGCTCAGCAGCCGAAGCTGGCCGCAACCTCCCCAGCTCTCGCAGCCTGAAACGGGCACCGGAGGGAGGGGAGGTGAGGCAGGGAGGGGGGGGGGGGGAATGTTGCCATGCTGCACAGAGGACAGTGCAGATTTCGAACCACACAAACTCACGTAGCTCGAGACAGCTCCCCTCCTCCCCATCTCATTGGCTCCCTGCCGCACCACGTGACGCGTCGCCGCTTGGGATCACGATCCTCTTGTATCCCCTGCTGGCTGATGCGTCACAGTGCGCAGCGAGCCTTGCCGAGAGGAGGGACTGGGGCCAGCTCGGGAAGAACACATGTCTGGTGGGTGACACGTACGCGCCGCCGGATGCAGCGGGACCCAGGCCTTAGAGAGGCATTGCTAGCTAATGATTTACATTACATTATACATCTAGCATTGACATTGCATATAAATAAGTATTTGCCCATATTAAAGGATAGAAAAGAAAACGGCAGCTTGGACTGCTGTTTTAATAGACATTTTACGTTATAGTGCAGTCTCTCCTAAGACCAAAATGAACCAATGGCAGTGACCTGTTTAAGATCTTAAATTTGGGGGACATCTACATGCTATTGTAAAGATATGTTTTTTTTATTGGTAAAGATGGTGAGTTGCAACTTGGTGGGAGGGCTTTGACTCTTGAATGCCATGGTTATTCCATGTTGTGAGATGTTACTCTGTGTTGGGCAGGATCTTCCACATAATTGATTCTCACTGGTAGAGGGGGGGGGGGGGGGTAGCTAAGAGTACACAAATGTTAGGATTAACACACCCCACATTCAATGTTCCACTTGGGGGGAAAAAATCTTTCAAAATAAAACTTTAACATTTTTATTTTTATTCCAAAGAAGCTAATATAGGCAGATATTTGTTTTAAGAAGATTACTATACATTTGTTTAGTCCATTGCAAAATATTTTGTGTGAGTCAAGTGGGACTACCCCGTAAGCACACATGAGGGCTAGTTTAAATGAATGTCCAATTGTCATTTGTTCCTTCTTTTTAAAATAAGAAACAGAAATAATATGCAGTTAATGCAGGGGATAAAAAGTAAAACGAACAGTCAATGACAATGTCCGCCATCCCCATCACTGTTAAAAGTTCAACTAATTTGCTGTGTTAAAGGAGCCGTCACTTCTTGGACTTAATTGAAATGATGGCAGGTGATATGTTTAAATGGGCAGTACCTCCTAGGGCAAAGTGAAACAACAACCGTGCTTTATTTAATAGGTTAAATGTAGCGGATTGACACATTTTTCTAAGCATCTGTGAAGTACAGTATACTGTTTACATTTTTTTTACTTTTCAAATGTAGGCAAAAGCTTTGTAGCGTGTTTACAATCCTTTGGTGTTTGTCAGTCCTCAAAGTCCTAGCTCAGTGTTTTTCAACCAGGGTTCCTAGGAACCCTTGGGTTCCCCGGGCATCCCTAAAGGGTTTCCTGCTATTTTCTGGTAATGTGAAAATTGTATCAAATACAGAAGAATTTACAATGCATCTGATAACAGAGTTGCAATTAGACATGGTTGGGGGTTCCTCAGAATTTTACTTAGGGTTCCTTAACCAAAAAAAGAGTGAAAACCACTGGCCCCTGCCATCATTGGTCAAACATATAAAAAATAAGTCGCTTATATGCTTGAATCCAGAGTTCCCCAGGAAATGCAAAGCATATCATTTTTTGGAACCACTACATGGAACTACATGGAACTGCTCTGGTAGTAAAATGACACTGTGGGTGATTATATTTATATATATATATATATATATATATATATATATATATATATATATTTTCTTATATAGTACTGACCGTGTTTGCATTGCTGTACATAGATTTTTCAGGTGAAATGAGTCCCTGCCTTGTAGAGAGTATAATCTAATGTTGGTGCCTGAGGCATAGGAAGAGAAAGGGACATGCCCAATTTTATAAGGAGCTGACTCCATGAAGTCAGTTCAAAGTCAATGTCAGTGTTTTAAGAGTAAGCATCTTTACTCACTGAGCCACTCCTCCATAGATGCCCTTTCAGTGGATCTAACACCTGTAAGTACCTTAAATATTGTTCTAAATTTGGAAGCATGGTAATCTATAACTTGGATGGGATTTCCTCTAGATCCTGCATTGTGTGGTCTCTCTGTGTTGAACCGTAGCTGCATGGGCAAAGCTCTCCCTCTCTCCCCCTCCTTCTGTTGGCTCTCGGACTGACTGTCAGGATAAGAGTGAAGGACACATTGTAATGACAAGCAGGGATAATTGGGGGTCTTGGTGAAGGGACATGTGCGGGGCCTCTTACCTTGTCCAGTGCTGCATCTTCTCCTCAGCATCTCATTATCATGGCGCCGCAATGTCAAATGGCATCACGTTGCCATGACAAAGTGATGCCACTTGGTGCGTGATTTCAAGTGACATCCCATTGTCATGGCAACGCGACACCATTTGGCATCGCGGTGCCATGACAATGTGATGCCACTTAGTGCGTGATTTCAGGTGACATCCCATTGTCATGGCAACGCGACACCATTTGGCATCGCGGTGCCATGATGATGGGACCATGCAGGAGGAGATGGTCCAGAGAAGGTAAGAGACTGTTACACAGGTCCCACGCTGTCCCCCGTCAATTAGTTTATTTGTTGTGGGGAAGAGTGCGTGGCATCTGTATGCGTGATGCTCATTGCAGTGGCCCTAAGACAAGCACTTCCTTATTACATCCTTGATTCATCTTTAATTTCCACCCAAACAAAACAAAACAGCAAAATCATTGCTTTAAAGGACCTGTACCTTTAAAAATATATATATAAATCCCCCCCAGGTTTGAAGCAGTGGGTTTCCTGGCGCAACCACGTTAATTTCAGCTCCAGAGACCCGTGTTTCCAGAGATAGATACCTGAGAAAGTGCTGCCGGTATCTCTATGCAGTTTTAAGCTCCTGTGTTACACTGGCTAATAGGAAGCCACAAATGGGGCCGGTACTGCTTCCTATTGGGATGCAGGACTTTTAAACCACCATATTTGGTGCCCAGCTGGAACGGCTTCCGGGAGTACCTTCCTTGGTATGTATCTTGGGAAGCAGGGGGTCCCCGAAGCTGAAATCAACGCGGCTTTGCTCCAGAGAGCCCCTGCTTCATTCTTAGTATTAAAAAAAACACGAGGTAACACTCCTTTAAGCATTATTTCCTTTGTTTAACAAAATCATTGTTAAGCTCTTTACAAAATGTTGAACCTCCAACAGGGATTGCACCTCTGCAGAAAAAAAAGTTTTTTTATATCTGAATACAGTCCTGCAAACATTGTGGTTTTGTGCTGCAATTTGACTGCGCCTCAGCAGCATAGGAGAATATGGAATTCATTCAGCAATCCGCGATGTGGGGTATCACACCCCAAAATGGCAGTAACTGCCTTTGGTTTTGGATCAGGGTACAACACCCCATATCACAGCTTGACGAAGCCCATCTTTGTGCATATGCTGCGTTAGCTCCCTTTTATGGAAGGATGAACCAGCAGGATTATGCACAGCTGCCTATGTTCTGCAAATCGTGAGTGTGCGTGTGTGCGTGCGTGCGTGCGTGCATGCGTGTGTGTGTGTGTGTGTGTGTGTGAATATTACAAAAATGCTTATTTAAATCTGTAATATACTGTAGGGATCACAATCATTAGAGAGGGTTTTAAATATGGATGGTGTTTGGACTATTAGTGCAGAGACAAATCAGTTGATCAGGGTTCCAGGTTATTTGATATAATAAAGCAACACAAGGAATGAGCTATTAACATAATGCTTTAAACCACATGGAGATGGACATTTT